>NC_143523.1:34880326-35183659 GCF_031878675.1 Megascapheus bottae
TCTTGGTTAGAGCAATGTATAGAGCTCTAGAAGTAAAGCTCGGCAGTTAATGGAGATCTCAGGCAGGCAAAGATGTCAGCAAAGTGTAGTGCCTGCTGAGAGACAATGCAGACAATCAGTAAAGCGTGCTAAAGAATCCACATACATTGTCTGTGATCTACAGATCTACAGGAGATAGCCTCCCAGTCTAGGAGAGGAGAGATGAAACATTAATTTTTAATATCTGCTCTGCAAGGATGCAGTGATTCCTTTAGCTAATTATTCCTTATTATTCTTTCAGTACTCTCTTTTAGAATAAGAATGGTTTGCCAATGCCAGTCTCATCATTTTTACCTTGGATGTACATCAAGCTTTCTTTTTATTTTCATAGGGACTCACAGTTTGCACTAAGACTTTGAGCAAAGTTCTAACACTTATAGCTTCAAAATGCTGGAGGATGAAATGAATACATTTTTCTTCCACATTTTCACCAGCCTTTAAGGGCCAGGAATGGTATGATAGAACTCAGATGCTGATTTTCTCCTGAAGGCCAGACCCATGTGTTAATTCTTGATATCTAACTTGGCATTATTAGGAGTTGGGACATTCATGAGGTTTTAGTCATTAAAGTGATACCCTCAGAGGGACTCATCCCACAGCTTATTCTTATCTCCCTTTTCGGTGTCTGGACCATGAGTCTATCATCTGTGCCATGTCACAAAGTTTTCTCACTGTTCCCCTCACCACAGACTGAAACAATAATACCAACGAATCATGGACTGGAAATTCCGAACCAGTGAGTCAAGATAAATCTTTTCTCCCTTCATAAGTTAATTATTTCAAGTATTCTACTTTAGTGACAGAACGATGCTGGACACAATATGAAACATGATGCTACTCATAAGGGCATTGGAGAAAAATGCTTACTATGTAACTTGGATGAAATGAAAAGAACCAAACATATGTGATATTGTTGACACATCTAATGCTTCTCCCAAATTGTTCCTCACCCATTTCACATTCATAATGTTCTGGAGGAGACTGGTAGTGACAGTTTTGTTTCTGGATAATCAAAGGAAATGATTCTGAGTCATTTTCTTTTCTTTTCTTCAAATTAATGGGAACAGGAAAGGAGTTAAGGGGTTAATGGTAGTGGAAGGTATGAAATGTGACACTCGTGAGCTCTTCTAGATAGTGTTTTCTACTGTGGAGATGAAACTTCTTGCTGTGCAGTGAGATGAAACTCTGCAAATATGACTGCTAAGCTGGGAGTGAGCCTGTATACCTGTAAGCATGAAGGTCCTCTATCAATGGTGTTTGAGTTACCATCATTACCAGCTGAGGGAGGAAAACATACACTGGAAATAAGTTTTCATCACTTTAAACTACCAAATGTGTGGCAAACATTTTTAAATATCTGAAAATAATATCATTATAGTTCTTGTCTTTTCATGTCAAAGAAACGCAATATCTAAAAATTATGTTAGTTATGACTTCCCTCTAATTGCAATTATTTAAATACTTGAATGACAATCTTAAAGCATTTTGATTCTTACATTTAGAACAATTACATGCATCTTAAGTATATCTTCCAATGGTCTAAATTTAGTCTCCAGATTTCAAAAGAAGTTTTAGGGCTCTCAAAAGATGTTTCTGTTATTTATAAAGTCAGCAGAAAAGTCTGAAGTGAATTACAGCCTTGTAGGCACAATAAAACCATCAATTTCTGTTCTACATATAAACATCAAGTGTGTTTACCAAGTTGTAGGCAAAAGGCTTTTTTTTTTCAAAGTTGTGTGTATAGAAAAATGGTTAGCTGTGAATATTACACACAAAAGCATGAATATCTTGGTCAATGTTATAGAACACTAGGATAAAACTTGTAAGAATCATGTAAGGAAGTATAAATTAACTTCACTCAACTTTCTGTGTTTAAAAGAAAGCAGACATTGAAATGACATCTTTTAATAACTAGAATACCAAGTAGAATACCAAGTGATTCTTTGTCTTTCTTCTCACTTAAAGTTGTGATTTATCACATTTTATATTTAGTTATGTTTCAAAAATGCTGAGTGCATTTCTCTTGGACAAATGCTTACATTGTCCATATACCCAACTTTATATTCAAGTTCATTTGCTCACACTGCACAGGTGGTACAATAGAATACTTTTAGAATGCATAGCTTACCACAAAATTCATTCTATGCTGCAATAACAAAAACAAAAACTGCCTCAGGATTCGGCAAATGAATGCAATAGTTTAGTTCTTTGCCCAGGAATTAAACCATTTAAATGCTTAATCTGAAAGAGACTTTTAATAAAACAAAAACAAAACAAAAATCTGTGCTTAAAAGGTTAACCTCACTAGCAATGCAAATTGAAAACTAAAGCCAACATAATTTCTGTTTTTTATATTGAAAAATACTGGAAACACTTTCTTTTTCATGTAGTGAGTGATATTGAAAATCTGTAATTCCAATTTAGCTATTGGACCAAAAGACAGGACCATGTGTCAGCATATATATAGTAATAACAGGACAAATTGGTTACTTATCAGTGATTTCTTTAAGGTAGTTGATCACTGTGCTTGAAATGCTGCAAAATTATAGTTTGTATATTAATTTTATATATATGTCTAGCTTAGTTGTTTGGTTGGATGGTTTTATAACAGTTGACAGAAGTAGAGATTTAACCACAATCCAATACAAACTCTCTCAAGTTTTTTGACAGTGTAGCATTCGTCTTTTAGCTTATCTGATTGTGCCTGATGGTCTTTGCTTTAGTTCTGAGGTCTTTCTCAGGTGACTATTTGAACATTAAATGAATATTAAATAATTTTACTTTGAGAAATCCTACTCAATAATTTCTAAAATGAAGTAAAAATTTTAAACCAGGGTATCTCTTTTTAATATGTTTCCCAGAAAGTGCAAAAATCTAAGAAATAATAATTGCATTTAGAGCTTTGCTAATACTCTTAGTTGTTCAATAAAAGAAATTAAAAAGAAATTGTAAGTGGGCTAGGAGTGTGTCTCAGTCTTAAAATGCTTACCTAGCCTGCATGAAGACCTGGGTCCAATTACCCAGTCCCAAATTCACAGAAAAAGCTGGAAATGGTGCTTTGACTAAAGTGGTAGACTGCTAGCCTTGAGCAAAAGAATTTCATTGACAATGCCCAGGCACTGAGTTCAAGCCCCAGGACTGACAAAAGAGAAAAAAAAATGTAACCGGTTTAATGTGTAAGTTCGCAGAGAAATATACAAATCTTACATTTTGGCTTAAGTTCAGAAGGAAGAAAACTTAGAGAGAGGGTTCTATAAGATGAGATTTTCTAGTAATTTTTATGTATATCCTCACTGC
Source organism: Megascapheus bottae (assembly GCF_031878675.1). Classification (NCBI taxonomy): domain Eukaryota; kingdom Metazoa; phylum Chordata; class Mammalia; order Rodentia; family Geomyidae; genus Megascapheus; species Megascapheus bottae. Next base: position 34,883,663 of record NC_143523.1, read on the forward strand.
TATTAGTGAAATAAAATAGATACAAATATGCATTTCCTAGTAACTGTGTAGACATTTCAATAAAGTTACAGTGTTAGTACATTGGGAAAAATCTCATATAGAAGGAGTGGCTAATTATGGGCCCATGTGGCAATCAATCTATGTACTTATATTTGCTTGCACAATGATTTAACATGTTGATAATTGCATCTAAAAGCTAAAAATTTGATACAAGGAAAATATTTAGTACAAGAAAAATATTCTCAATACTTTACATTCATTATCTTGTATTTTTGTCAGCAAAAGGAGAAAATGAGAAAACAAAGTCATAATTTACTGTATACCTCAAACAAGAGAACTGCAAAACCCATCTTTTCCCTCAATTCCTGTCAATACTATAACCTAGAAGTTAAAGTGAAAAATTTGACTGCTGGGGGAGCAGTTGGTGGTAAATTCACAAACACTAAAAATAGATATAAATTGTCTTCTCCATTTTGTTGTTGTCACCCACTTACATAGGTCTGAAAAGCAAAAGATCAGAGCTGAATATACTCAACCGACAAAAAGAAATCAATTCACAAATTTAATGAAGCAAACAGAAAGAAAGCACAGAAATAGGTAGGAACAAGACGTGATTTTTCTTTGGTCTGCAGGACCAAAGCAATAAAGAAGAAAATAGCTCAGCTGAAGACAACGGCATGTAATTCCTCCTGATTGAATTATCTGGTCAATAGTAGGTATAGAAACAGACAATAGGATGACCAGACATATCATTTAGTCCCACCATTGATCAGGGGTGCAGAAGAGTGAAAATATAGTTTACTACCAAGATAGGAGAACATAACAAACCTAATGAAGTTCTAAATATTAAAATCAGAAAACTGGACTCAATCAAAACTCAGAACGACTTCCTCTGTGTTCTGCTATATCCAAGTGATCCCCCATTTATGTATGCTCAGTAGCTTTTTATTACTAATTGACCATATAATTTTATAATCTAACATCAAATTACTAAGAGTTTTCATATAATGCTTTTCATAAAAATAAATCTCAAGACTGTCCAGACCGTGTCCAGCCATAAGCATCGACTCTCCCCTCTGCCTCTGTCCACTCCCACACTCAGCTCACCATGGATATAGGTACAGCTTCACCACCACAGCTGAGCGGGAAATCGCGAGTGACATCAAGGAGCAATTGTGCACGGTCGCCTTGGATTTTGAGTAGGAGATGGCCACGTCCTCCTCCTCCTCCCTGGACAAGAGCTAGGAGCTGCCTGATGAGCCAGTGATCACCATTGGCAATGAGCCCTTCCATTGCCCTGAGGCCCTCTTCTAGCCCTCCTTCCTGATCACCGAATCCCATAGCATCTATCAAACTACCTTTATCCCCACCCTCAAGTGTGATGCAGACATCCGTGAAGACCTGGACTCCATCACCGCTGTCTGGTGGTGCTACCCTGTACCCTGGCATGGCTGATGGGATGCAGAAGGAGATCACAGCCCTGGCACTCACCACGATGACATCAAGATCATGGCTGTCCCTGAGCGCAAGTACTCTGTGTGGATAGGTGGCTCCACCCTGGCCTTCCTGTCTACCTTCCAGCAGAAGTGGGTCAACAAGCTTGAGTCAGCCCTTCCAGCGAGCATATATACATATAATATATATATGTGTGTGTGTGTATATATATTCATGTGTATACATACGTATATATGTGTATATACATACTTAATATATATATACTTAATCTCTTTAACACTTTTTTATTTTTTATTTTTTTCATATACTTTTATTGTAATTAATAGAAGGGTTACATTATATTTGCCAGATAGAAGGTACATTAATTCACGTACATTGATACCCTTTCTCATGTCTTGGAACACTTTTTTATTTTGCTTTCTTTTGAATGGTCAGCCATGGTGACCCTCCTTCCCTGTTTGTCCCCCTCCCCACTCAACATGAGGTGTATGAAACAAAGGCTTTAAAAAAATCTCCCTGGGAGTGGGTTGAGGTGAAAATGGCCAGGACTCTCCTTCACACTAATGAGATCAGTTCAATATAAGTGCACATCTTTAAAAACAAAACAAATGTTCAAAGAGACACTAATCTTGAAGAAATTAATAAGAAAAGTGCTCACAGAAATACTGCTTGTTGGGAAGCCAACTTATTACTACATCTGTTTCTTAAAATAAGATCAGATGGGCCTGGAGTTTAGCCTAGTGGTAGAGTGCTTGCCTAACACACACGAAGACCCGGGTTTGATTCCTCAGTACCACATAGAAAAAAAGCTGGAAGTGGTGCTGTGGCTCAAGTGGTAGAGCCTTGAGAAAGTCCAAGGACAGAGCTCAAGCCCAGGACTGGCATAACAAATAATAATAATAAGCTCTCTTCATATTTAGTACGAAGATATGAGTGAGAATAGTAGAAAGCAGAGATTTGGAAAGATTTTTCAAATGTGGAAATAAAGATTTCTTCTTAGTATGGAAAAATTCTGAATTATAATTTCTTTGTGAATTCTGTGACTTGTAATTTGCAAACCTAAAGAGCTGACTACTGCTAATATACCTCAGTGCTGGCATTGCCCATTGTCAGCTCTATTAATACTCCTACAAGAAAACTACTTAGATTCATAATAAATCTCTTCAGTAACAAAAATGAAAGACATCTATCTCCTATCTATCTATCTATCTATCTATCTATCTATCTATCTATCTATTTATTGTCATTCCCAGGGCTTTTAATTCAGGGCCCGGGCACACTGTCCTTGGGCATTTTAAGAATGCCTTAAGGGCTATTGCTCTAACACTTGAGTCACAGCACCACTTCCAGCTCTTTCTGTATATGTTGTACTGAGGAATAGAAATCACAACTTCATGCATGCTCAGTAAAATAGCACTCTACTACTTGGCCAAACTCCAGGCCACTCCTATTTATGTATTTAAGTTCACTATTTCTTTTTCAGTAACATAGTTAATGTGCCTTTATGAATTTTCCTTAAGTGTACAATTGGGCAGATTCTCTAGGTTTTTTCCTTTACAGAATCTCTCTTCCTCTGCTCTGAAAAACACAGGTTTAGAATCTTCCTCCTGGTTTCTATGGCACTGATTAAGGTTTGCTCTAGGTAAAAAATAGGTACCCCATAGGTACCCCATAGGTACCTATTTTCCTTATGCTTTAGGGTTGTGGCTTGTTTTTGACTCCAGGTTTCAGGTCATACCAAGAAAATTCACAAATTTGTAGTGGACAGCTAGCTCTAGTTGTTGCACTGATATATTTAGATTTCTTTAAAAAGTACTAATTTTAAAAGATAACTTAAAATGTTTTAAGTATATAAAACATTTAAAACATATTTACATCCTTAGCATTTTTACTTTAATATCTGCCTTACAAGATCATAAAATAGGTAATGGCATTTTGGAAAATAATACAAAGCACATCAAAGTCATAGTGTAAAATTTATTGCATTTATTGAAAGCATTAACTATTCTAATAGAACCATATACTCTTCTGAGGATAAAGTATATTAGTTAGATACCCACAAGAGATCCATTAAGTCCGAGATAATATATCCAAAATTATGCAAGCTCTTTTAAAAGTAACACTCAAAATGAAACAAAAGTATAATAGGTGAAATATTTTAGGTTTTTAATTGATCATTTAAGGATATAATGACAGAGGAAACATACTGATATTTAAATATAATTAATATAACCTTAGCATACATGTAGTTCCAATAAGAAAAGATTAAAATAAAATTCAACCATGAATATTCTAACTGTAGTTTAGTTGAAATCTTTGTTAAAAGTTCTTTGTCATGAAATTTTTAAAACAATTAAGATAGCCAAATGTAAGACATAGTTGAATATTCATTCCTTATTGGTCAACAAAAATAAATTAAATAATAAGCCTTCCAGAAAGGGTTACAAATCACATTCTGCACACCTTTTAAATTTTCATATAGCTGTTGAAAGGCCTCTTTGGAGTTGAAGGAAGTATGTAAAATCTATATTGGAAAATATATGAATGTTTTCTTTGTCCTTAGAGACTGTTGTTTTTGTTTTTGTTGTTGTTGCTGTTGTAAGCCCCTGGGAGAAAAGAAAGAGAAAAATAATTCATCTTCTCAATGAAAGTTCTTTCTAAGTCATGGTTAAAAATTAGACCTATGGGAAAGGAAGTTTTACATCTTGCCTAAAACTTAGTAAAGAAGGAAAAAAAATTTCCTACTACCTCATGACTTCCTACGCACACCAGCATTCAATAATCAATAGGAAATATGACTAACAAAGTTTATATTTAACTTGTCAACACTCATAGTTTGTTTCTTCTGTGATAATCAACTGATTCTAGCTAGCTAGCTACGTATACATCTATTTTCCTCTGATCTGTCCCCTTGATCTGATAATATTAGTCTTCCATAAAAGTTATTTCAGATTATACTTATTTAGTACATGAATAAGAACACTAAACTTCTCCTGGTAACTGGGAAAATTCAGAGATGTGCTTGCAAAAGAAGTTGCGAGCTACCTTAATGCTACCTTAATACAACTGTGTTTAATTGGTCTTAGCAGCATCACTGAAGTTTGGAAAATGTATGCATGCACTAACAATGGATCATTTAAGCTTAATTAGCTTCAGATTCGTTCACCTTCTTAGTACTAGTAACACCATATTTCTTAATGCTATGTAAGTAACACTTATATACTAATCATAACTTGAGTTGTAGAGACTTAATGATGCAAGACAAGAAAACTGGAAAAAGACATGAAAAGTAATGCTTACATAAAAGGATATCAAAATTGTTCTATAAACAAGCTTGGATTACATGTTATTTATTTATGAATATTTGAAGAAAAATTATCATTATCACTTAAGCTTATTCAGATTCATATTGAAAGAGAAAAATCTTTTTGAAAATATAATCCTCTTTATTTGATATATAATAATGACTCTGGCTTCTAAATAAGTTTGGCTGAGAATTCTGAAAGGTAACATACCAAAACTAGTAGAATTATACAATTTATCACATGGTATTCTTTAATAAAAATGTATTCAATATTCCTTTATTTAGAACAAAATTTTGTAATTTGAATTAACTATTATATAATTTTTTTATGTTGGATTTTATATATTAGGGAAGGGGGAAAACAACATGAGGGGTGGGGGTGGGGGGAGGGAAGTTGAGATCAAGACATGTGAAAGGGTATCAACGTATGTGAATTAATGCACTTCCTATCTGGCAAATATCATGTAACTCTTCTATTAATTACAATAAAAAATATGAAAAAAAAGAAAAAAGCCGGAAGTAGTGCCGAGGCTCAAGTGGTAGAGCTGTAGCCTTGAGAAAGTCCAAGGACAGAGCTTAGTCCCTGAGCTCAAGCCCAGGACTGTCAAAAAACAAATATATAAAAAATAAATTTTAAAAAAGTCATTACAGTCAGGGACTGGGAATAAGACTTTGTGGTGAAGTGCTTGCCTCGCATGCATGAAGCTCTGGGTGTGAGTCCTCAGTACCACATGAACAGAAAAAGCTAGAAGTGAGGCTGTGGCTCAAGTGGTAGAGGACTAGCATTGAGCACAGAGGCTCTGGGATAGATCCCAGGCCCTGAATTCAAGCCCTATGACTGGCAAAAAATAATCATCACAAATCATAAGCCAGTTATCACTCAGTACATTGAGTAATGCAGATCACTGAAGAACATAGTTCTGTTTTCATTGTACTCCTTTCTAGCTAGGGTTCACCTAAATTAGGAAGGCGTTTGCTCATAACATTTTGAAAGAAAACAGCTTTTCTCTTTTGAGAGGCAGTTTTGGGTAGAATCTGTGGTGAGTATGAAAAACCTGGCCCACAATTTCTTATGAATGTAAACACCTAAGAGAGATGAGAAACAATCATAAGATTTCTGGGGGAAGTTAAAAATAAAAAGCTGCCATATGCCAGTCACTGGTGGCTAATGCCTGTAATCCTGCCAGCTCGGGCACAAAAATCTGTGGGACTCATATCTCAAATTAACCACCAGAAAACTGCAGTGGTGCTGTGGCTCAAGTGGTAGGGTGGTAGCCTTGAGCTGAAGAGTGCAGGGACAGTGCCCAAGGCTCAAGAGTTCAAGTCTCACAACTGACCAAATAAGAAAAAGAAGAAAAAAGGCTACCAGGATGTAATTGTCTTCATCTCCAAAGAGAACAATATCTTATTACTCCAAAGAAAGTTTTACCCTTTTTTTTCTAAATAAAACTATCATCAGGGGCCAGGAATTTGGCCTAATGGTAGAGTGCTTGCCTACCACATATGAAGATCTGGGTTCAACTCCTCTGTGACACATACATAGAAAAAAAGCCAGAGGTGGTGCTGTGGCTCAAGTGGTAGAGCTCTAGCCCTGAGAAAGCCCAAGTTTAATGCTCAGGCCCTGCGTGCAAGCCCCAGTACTGGCAAAAACAAAACAAAACAAAGCAACTATGATCAGAGTGAGTTTTCTGTCCTTTGTCTTGTTGGACCTTTTGATACTGACTTGTTTAATCCAGACTATGGTATCCACTGCTTCGATTTCTCACACATTTTCAGATTCAAAAATTAATTTTTTGTAAATTATTGACAAAGCAATTATTTAATAAGAATAAATGGAAAGCAGGGTGTGGTGGCTCATGGCCTATAATCTTAGCTACTTAGGAGTCTGAGATCTGAGGATCAAGGTTCAAAGCCAGCCTGGACACAAAAGGAACTGAGACTCTTATCTCCAATTAACCTCTAAATAACGGATAGTGGGGCTTGGCTCAAGGGTAGAGCAATAGCCTTGAGTTGAAGAGCTCAGAGACATCTCCCAGGCCGAGTTCAAGTCCCATGACCCACCAAATAAATAAATAAATAAATATATATATATATAAAGGGGAAAATGTTCACATTTTCAGGACAAAATTTTCAACTAATTGCAAATGGCTCATTCAGCACTGAATCTTTTTCTTCTTTCATGAGTAAGTTTACATTTGGGCCTCTGGAAAAACTTAAACTTTTCACATTCTGAATGGAGATGAAAAATTATTTAATAAATGTAACCAGAAGAAGACAAAAATATAAACTAGAATTGGAACTAAAGATTTGGAACTAGAATAGGAATTAAAGTTGTAGCTTTTCACTTATCTTCTGTTGCTCAGACAAGTTATTTATGACTAAGTCACTGATGATTTGTCATTTCCTCATTTAGACACTATATCCTATTTATTATAAGACAGATTTTGTGGAGAAAATATGGAACTAGAAAAACCTCCTAGAATAAAAAAAAATTGAATGTAGTTTATAATCCTGGGTTTTTACTCTTAAAGTAATTTCAAACTGTGATAACATTTGGCACTTTGTTCTTGTATTTTCCTATGACAGTGGCAAGATTATTGGGATATTTATCGAAAACTTAAGGATTCTTTAAATCAATTATGATAGAAAATTTAATCACTAGATATTTCTAACCAGATCTGTTATAAAAGCTAGCCAGCCAGCCCTTAATAGAAATAGAAGATACATACATACAGAAAACCATCTCAAAGTAATTTGTGATTCTTTCCACAGCTTTTAAAATGTCTGTATTATAGATCTTTAACTCTTGAGAATTTAAATAGTTACAACCTGTCTTGAAATCTATTCTGAAATGTAAAGAAAAAATATAGAGATAATAGCAGATTAGGAGAACTGAGAACAGTTTAATTCAAGTACCTCAGTAATAGAATATGTGAAGATCAACTTTGAATCTTCCTTCTCTCTAGTTGTAATTTTTTTTTGCCAGTCCTGGGCTTGAGCTCAGGGCCTGAACACTGTCCTTGGACTTTCTCAAGGCTAGAGCTCTACCACTTGTGCCTCAGCACCACTTCCGGCTTTTTTCTATGTATGTATGTATGTATGTATGTATGTATGTATGTATGTGGTACCGAGGAATCAAACCTGGGGTTTCATGCATGCTAGGCAAGCACTTTAACCTCTAGGCCAAACTCCCGGCCCCTCTCTAGTTGTAATTTTAATGTAGAACTAAACTCTAGTATTATTATATATAAATGTTAGCCTTAGCACATACTCCTTTATCAAAATTTCCCTACTACTCTAAACACCTTATGGTGCTATATTGGATTTAGTGTAAGTGGAGCTCTGTCTTGGGCCTTCAACACTGCTCAGACAAAATAGTGATCCAGCCTGATGTAGTGACTCATTCCTGTCATCCTAGCTACTCAGGAGGCTGAGATCTGAGGATCACAGTTCAAAAGCTAGCCCGGGCACTATAGCCTGGGCACTAAAGAGTGAGTGACTCTTCTCCAATGAACTACTAGAAACCCAGAAGTGGTACTGTGGCTCAAGGGGTAAAGCGGTAGCCTTGAGCTGAAGAGCTCATGGACAATGCCCAGGCCCAGGGATAAGGCAGTAACCTCCAGCTGTAGAGCTCAGAGACAGTACCCAGGCCCAGAGTTCAAGTCCCAAGACTGACAAAAAATAGTGATTTAAGTAATAATTTATGATTCATCAGTGACCATATGATGAACCTTCAGTGTGATTCTCAAATGGTTCTCAAATGTTACCATTTCCTTGAAAACTACCTTTCATCAAACTACTTTCAAAGCTGAAGTATGTGCTTGGAATATATTGGAATTATGAAAATGGAAACAATAATGACAAAAATATGTATGATATTTTTATATATTTGATTTTATTTTAAAACTACATTTTTGTGTTTTAAAATGATTGGACCTTTACATTCAGTTCTCAGAATCTACAGAACTTTTCTAGAATTTAGTGTTGTCATTACTCTTTGTTTTGGTTCAGCCAATCTTAATGCTATGTACACTTTTCTATGATAAGAAAATCATATTGATTTGTTTGCAATGGGTTTCACAGAGGTATCCACGCAAAAGAAGTGATGGAGGTATGAGGGAACAGATATTTTAAAAAGAAGTATAGTCTCAAAAGTAGTGGAAAGGGAAAACTGAAATTGAAATACAGACATAAAAAATGGATATTGATATTTGAGATACAAGCCTGGAGAAAGCAAGAAGCTTCGTAGACCTTCCAATTGTAAGAAGCAAATGACTCAGACTACATATAGGCATAGATTTTATCTATATCTTAACAGAGAATGAATGCCAAACACATATAAAATTGTTATGTTATTAATTTCTTTAAAATCTCCCTTTCTTGCCAGTATTATAGGATAATGAGAATATTTCAGTTTATATTTTTTGTTTAGAAAATATTTCTGGTCAGTTCTATCTATTACCTATCTAATATCTGGTCCGTGGTGGTAACTGCTTATTTTGTTTGGTCTCCCAACAGCAAATATATTATATACTTCCTAAGGCCTTTCCTGAATACAGTAGCTGAATCACTTTTTCAAAAAATTATTCTGTACATTATTTTGATAATCTTTTCCCTTAAATTTTTACTTCCATGTAGCATGGCGGTGATTCTAAAATCATTTAGAATTCTTCAAAGATGGCCTTGAACCTCCTGAATCCCTACATGTTTTGGCTGATGTAACACAAGTCTCAGCTCTAGTCTGGACAGACTCATTGCAACACAGTGGTCACTGCTCTGTAGTTGATAGTATTTGTTATTCTCTTCGATCCTGGTGAGTCTACTTCACTTGATAGAGGCATCTTTCTCATTTTGACTGCTGCTCTGGCATCCTTTGCCAATAAATGCTCAAAAGGACTTAACCACAATTATATCTCAAATTTTGTTCACATATAGAAAGAGACAACAAGGAATATTCTCAGATATTTATGAAAACGCATTACTGATACTCTAAGTTTTAACAATAGTAATTTTAAAATCACAATCAACATGAAAGTTAATTTTTGAATTATAATCCCCTCTGCAATACATTAGCAACACATCTGCTGCTAACACATCTAACCAAACTTATCTTTTGTTTATTTTTATGTAACTATTTGACAACATGCTAAATATGCAAATTAGAATAAATCCAGTCTAAGTCTTTGACACATTAACACTCATGTGCTGGAAACAGACTTCTAGGAGAGTTGTTCACCTTCTATAAATCTGAATGTTCCTATTTCATAATAGTGTTTCCTTCCCAATGTAAGTCTTATATCCTTAGCCATTATCACTGTCCAAATCTGATCAAGGTGAGTTCTTTAATTTCTTTTGCTTGACTTAGGTCTATTGTCTGAAAGACTAGGAGCTGCTGATTAACTAAATAGTGTCATTCTCTGTCAATATTTTCTCTTTCAAACTGAATAGAAAACAAAATCCTCTAAAATAAAAATAATTATTCTCTTTTCCCCAGCTCTAAATCCATTACTGTCTATACTGAGATTTGTAGGGTTGCTCTATGAGAATTCTTAATTTGTACTCACAGGTCAAACTAATTGTAAGATTTTTATGAGGCTGAGGCCTTAATTTCTCCTTCTCCTTTCATTTGTTTATTTTTTCATTTGGAACACTACTAGTCTTTGAACTCAGAATGTCAGCTGCAAAGAGTCACACAGAAAAAAAATCAGGAATTAGAGATATGGAATAGTGATGGGCTGGTAACAGAGTAAGGAAAAAAATTTCATAATTACTAAAAGTAGTTTTCATTGTAGTAAATGTAGACTAGGTTAAATTAGACACAATTTTAGTTTAACACCCACCTTCCTTCAAGTTTTCCTGATTCCCAAGAAAAACGCTTTCTTGGTAACAAGTGGGATATGTACGCAGTGACACAATTTCCTAGAAAGGTCAGAGTTGATTTTCTAAAACTCAACCTGACAGTAATGACTGAAATACTGTACTGACAAGTAAAGCTATGACAGACAAATTCCAAAGGCTAAGCAAAGCTTGACCTAATGCATGGGCAAAGGTAAGTATTTCAAGATAGTATCCAACACTTTCAACTCCAATTGGACATACCAAAATTCTTTGAAGTAAATTCAGACTAGGCAAATTACTTCAGTCATTTTCAACATTTCAGGAGTCTCCAATCATTTGCATTCCTGATCAATTAGTTACATATTGGAGGTTTTCTATAGCCCCCTTAGGATGCACAGAACTCAGGAAAGCTTGATACTTGCAACTACAACTTTATGATAAAGAATACAATTAAACAGACAGACCAAATGAAGAAGCATAGAGTTCTGTGCTCTCTCTTACAGGAAGCAATCAGGCATCATGTCCAGAGCACTCATACACTCACCTAGTTGGAATCTTAACTAAACTTGAGCATCTAGAGTTTTATTGTCCATATGCTTGACTAAAATATTGTCTACATACTTTAGAAGGTCTCTATCTGTGTCGACTGGTAAGTAGCCTGCTCACTTCCAAATTTAATCCTGTTTTACTGGTGACTAGCTATCAATGGAACTACCTAGGAGTCTAAAATAATCCACTCAATTATATAAAGCAGACGTTCTAGTCACTAGAGCAATCAACAGTTTTAGCAACTCCAGTATATAGGATTCCTTAACCAATTCTCTAGAAGCAGACAAAATGTTTACTAGATAACAGCTTCTATTCTTGATATACAGTAGGTATTCTACCACCCAACTATCAGCTAAAGTGTAGGGGTTTTTTTTCCTTTTCATTTCTTGGTTCTTTTTTGTTCATTACCAATATTCTGGATAAATTGACAGAAAAGTAAAAATAAAGACAAACTATTTAGAAATAAACATATATAAACAAGCTAGCAATGCTTATTATAGCTATTTTATAATGTTATATACATTTTACTCTACTAGTTGGTTAAGGAAATGAAATGAAAACTTGAACTAAGTTGAGACTAATACTAGATGGAAAGAGAAAGTTAATATAAAACCTCATGATCGATTATTTCCCTAGCCTTAAATGTGAGCTTATTTTAACACTTACCTCACAATTGGAAACAGGATTTTATGGTAAAATATTGCCAAATCTGCATTAATTAGAAATATGATTTTTTTCCTTAAAGGTTTCCATAAGCAGCTTATGCACGGGTCTATTGTCCAACATATTTGTTCAAATTGTCCTGTAGTCAGAAGATGCATTCTGCAGCTTAAGATGAGTTGCAGCAAAGCAATTTATTTTTCCTAGGGAACATAGGAAATTATCTAATGGCTGAGTCTTACTCATGATGATAAGGTCATTTTGACACCTAGAAACTGTTCTTCACTTCTTTGTCACTATTGAACAGTAAAAGGTACTTAGTGACTAATGTTACTGTACTTAAATGTGGAGCACAATGGCCCAAAAAGAAAAGGCTCTTATGTAAGTGAAATCTATGTCAAGATTCTGGCAGACTCCATGACAAGTGCATTAAAAACATATATTATTTTCTGAAATTTTCCCAAGCACTTCTAAAATGGGCTTCTATTAAGACTTTCAATTTTCTCCTAACTGTTAAACGTCTACATAGAATTTCAAGACAGTAATCTGAAATGTCATAGAGGTGATATGTGTTTTGAGCCATGAAAATACATTCTAACCTTAGAGTTTCAGTTCAAGGATACCATTGAGTAAATTGTAGTCTTTCAAGAACCTGTGTCCTCGAAAGGCAAATAGTCTGACTATTCTTTAAAAAATGATGATGAAAATTGAGTCAATGATCATTATTCAATAAGGATCAAAATGCTGGCCTCATTTGTTTGTATAGATGTTCCTTGATTTAGAATAGGATTAAATCCTGATAAAACCCATTGGATTCTGAATATATCATCCTGTTAAAATACATTAAATAGCCCACTCCTACTGTCACAAGCATTATAATATGGATCATTCATCCTTCTGTTTGAATTGCTGATTGGAACTGAGAGAATTTCATGATGTACAATGCTAATTCAGAAAACAATGAAAATGCAAGCTTGGGAGTATGCATTTGGGTGAAATTTAGCAAAGCTGAAATGTCATATGTTAGACTATCATTCATTGGGAACCACCAATGGTCAATTTTTGCAGAGGAGTTCACTGTATGTGATTGATTCACAAAATCAAGAATTATGGCAAAATTTCTAGAAGTTGGTGTTTTATGCAGATGATTATAATGCTTTTGAAAGGTGACTACCATTGACTTATATTATTCTTTTATATTGAACACTGAAGATACCATCTAAATCATGAATTTGGAGGAAATATTGGTGACATCACTTATTGTGAACACGGATAGTCTAGCAACTCAAAATCACCAGGAATACTTATCCCATCGTCCTCATTGTCTCTCATGAACCAATGAAAACACAGCATAAAACTGACTACATTATTTGGTTGAATAGGCTAGAAAATAAGGGAAACAACGTAATACTGGTCAGTTACAAAAGAGCATCAGTGGAGTGTTTCATCAGTATAAACTCCTAAGAAGGGAAAGAAAATGGAGGAGTTGATGTCTGCTCAATGATAAGCCTGGGGCACCATCTGGAACTCATGTGAAGGCTGCAGCTAAACATAGATAGCTATAGAGATATAGCAATGTAAACAGGAGGGTTTAATGGCAAAGCTACCTTATACATTTACTTCACTGGCAGTAGTTACTTACTGCCAATCATGTTCTAGATACATAGATAATCTAGTAATAAAATGAAGGAAAAATGGACATTTGCTCAGCATTTAACATGTTTGTCACAATTTGAGGGAAGTATAACTAATTAAGCAGTTCTGCAAATCGTTCAATAACATAATGACTCCCATTTGATAAAGAGAGAAAACATCATGCTGAGAGGCTATATGTTAGCCTAATCTCATACTGTGTGTATATTTGTGTGCATGTAAGAGAGGTTATAGGCAACACAGTGTGCTAATGGGAGAATTAAATGTGAAGCAAAAGCTTCAATAAAGAAGAAACAGGGAATCATGACATAAGTTAGATAGCTAAAGAACAGAAAAAGATCCATGAGTTTGGCCTAGTGATGGAGTGTTCACCTAGCATGCATGAAGACCTGGGTTCGACTCCTCGGTACCACATACATACAGAAAGCCAGAAATGGTACTTTGACTCAAGTGGTAGAGCTCTAGACTTGAGAAAGCCCAAGAAGAGTACTCAGGCCCTGAGATCAAGCCCCAGGACTGGCAAATAGACAACTTAATTTAAAAAAAAAGAATAGAAAAGATGCTAAATGAGTTCAAGGAAAAATAAAAATGAAAATTCTGCACAAAATTGCATATGGTCATTGTACTAGAACAATTCAATTGAATGTTTGCAAATCATGATTACTGTTAAGAGGTTAGTTTTCTGCCATGAGAACATCATCACATCAGTTAACTTTTCATATCTGTACTCAACACATGTGTGAGAACTACTTAAAGGGGCTACAATTACTTTTTTTCTCAGGGTGTCAGAGGTTTCAGTCCATACTCTGTGACTCCATTGACTCTGGGAATGTGGTAGTACAGAGTATTTTGGTGGTTAGAGCAAGCAGTCGAGAGGGAGATTCTTCACCTTGTTGTCCCAGAAAGCAGAACAGCGATGAGAAAATGCCAGGGCAAAATGCAGAATTTAGGACAAGCCCCATGAATTACGTTTTCCAATCACGCCCTGCCTTCCACTGCAATCAGTCATTTTCTCTACATTTGAGTCTATAAATGAGTAAATCATTCATTGGTCAGGGAACTCATGATTTTATCTGCCTTCTTCCACTTTACATGTTGATTTTTAATTCCACCCACTTTCCTGAAAACGACATAGTCCGTTCCCTTTTTGTAGCTGAGTACAATTCCACTGTGCATATTAATCATATTTTCTTTGTTAATCCACCAATTGGTGAGCATGTTGGCTGATTATACAATATTTTTATGATTAATAATATAGTTATAGACATAGCACATAATTACTTCTAGTGTAATTTCACCATGATCCTTTTGGATATGTATCCATCTGAATCACCTGGAACTTTCTATTTTTTCTTTTGCTTTGAGTCAAGCCTTGAAAAACAACCTCTCTTACTTGCGTCAAGAAGAAAAATGAACAATGGAATCCACAAGGCTTTAGTCATATGAACTTCTAAGTATGCTTTCTGTTCAAATACTCAGGTTTCCTTGTTGGTCTCACTACAGACACCAGGCTGGTCACAAACTTATTATGAACACAAGGGTGGCATTGAACTCAAAATTTTTGCCAAGATTACAGCTATGTTCCATCATGCCCAGTATGTTTTAATATTTCAAGAACCCACCACACTGATTTTCATAGTGGCTGGATTAATTTATATTCCATCATGAATGCATTAGCATGAGTACCTTTACTTGCATCCTCATCAGAGTTTGTCATTTGTTTTCTTGGTTACAGCCATTCTGAGTTCGGAGTGCTATGCAATGAAATCTCCATATAATTTTGATCTGCACTTTTCTGTTAATTGAGAATATTTAACACATTTTATTGTATCAAATATATCATCTGTATTTCTTCCTTCAGACAGTGTGTATTACATTCTTTTTTGTTTCTGAATTCTTTATTCTAGATATTAACCTCTTATTGGATGAAGATCTAGAAAAAGATTTTCTCCTATTCTATAGGATGTCTGTTTACTTTGTTGATTGGTTCTTTTGTTAGTAATAGCTGCTTAATTTGATGCAATTTCATTAGTCAATTCTTGCTCTTATTTCCTGAGTATGGAATCCTATTTTGGAATTTATAGCCTGTGCTTAGATCTTGACATGTTTTCCCTATATTTTCCTTTAGTTCTTTCAAAGTTTCAGATAGTGCATTAAGATCTTTGATCCATTTTAAATTGATTTTTTAGTGCAGGAGACAAGATGAGAATATTTTATATTCTTCCATATTAGTCTGTGATCTGATTATTTGAACACCTTAGGCCTCACAGCCTCCTGTACTATCCCCCAATGGTCTATCAAATACTCTTTAAAGGAATACATTAAGGAAAATCTCATTAGTGGGTGAAAATTCAGTCTGTCTTATTTTATGTTATACTAGATGTTTTTTTCTGACTAAAGAAAAATGAAGGTTTGAATCAAAGGATAATGTGACAGAATTCACAAAGCTTTGACAGTATGAGGTCCCAAGTCTGTTTACCTGTGTGACTCCAAATGCTCTAATTTCCTTGATGGCAGATCTGTGATTTCATCAACACAATCTTTCCAAATCATCTAGTGTGATTATAAAGGATTTATTCTACAGGGCTATAACTTTATCACTGATGTTCTTTTGATATGTAGATTGCACCTAAGCAAGAGGCCCTTGTTTTAAGAACCTTCAAATAACACAGAGCAGAAGGACTTCATAGCTCCTTTGATAAATGGATAATGTGTCATATTCAGGGCTTAATTTAAGCAGGTCTGGGTTTGATACCTTTCAATTCTGCTTTTTAGGTGCCAAACCTGGAAAATTTTCTTTGATTTCTTTCTTTCTTGATAAAATAAAAATAAGGAGGCTTTTTACCACAACAAATTGTACGAAGAATTCAAAAATTCAACAGAATTATAAGGAGATGCAAGTGAAGCTCGCAGCACAAAAATTAGCTGAAAAACTAAATATTAAAATGCAGAACTACAATCCAGAAGGGGAGTCTTTGGGAAAATACCGAGAAATAAAGGATGAAGATGCGGAGCAGACCTCTGATGATGGATTCTGAAGATGGGCACTGGAATAATAGTAATGTAAGCCTCTGACTGTCGAAATGCCATTTTCTTACATCAAACTTCCTAATGTATCAAGATCAGGGTCAGACATTGAGGGGAAAATTTCATAAAGTTACACAAAGGTAGCCACATTAGAAAGCCCATCGATCTTTCAGAAGATGATTTTTACGTGTTTGAAGAGTTCAATATTTGAGTATTGTGTTTAACCACATTGTATTAAAGTTTTGCAGTATGTTGTGCATTTGTGATATTTTAGTATGTAATAAAGCACATTGGTGTTCTTTTTTCCTTTAAGTCAAATGAAAGCAGATAACTGCTTTTTTTCTTATTCTTACCTGTATTATATGGCATTTATTACATGTCGTTTGGTGTAATATTTGGTTGTTCCATGCACCGAAAGTGAGTTAGCAAGCAGTGGTTCCCTCCTTTTTTGTGATAAAGGGAGCAGTGGAGGGAACTGTAGGCATTTTTTTTTGGAATTAGTGAGATATGGGTGTGAAATGCCCCAGAAAGTACCACTTATAGAAAACACTCCACAAACGGTTGTCTCCTGTCATCTTAGGAAGACTGACCTTTTTTTCCTGCCTACAAGTAAGGAGTGATTTGAGGAAATGCTAGAGGGTGAAGGTCTTTCTAGAGGACCAGATTGCCTGTAGTAATGGAAGGAACTGCACTGGGTAGGAGTAGTTCAGGGTTCACTTGACCTGAGTTCTTTGCCTGCACCAATGATAGTTCCATACATAGAGCTTCATGTTTCGTAAGGAAACCATGTATTTTAACGTTATGATTGAATTGTCAGCACATCACTTTTATTCCCCCAAAGAAGCTTTTATAGGCTGCGGAAACTTCTATCTCATATATGTACATGTTTTAAATCATTATATGGTTGTCTCCGGAGAAATTAACACATTATCAGAAAATTGTCTAATATGTGGAATCTTTAAAAGTATTGAAAAGGAAAATAAAATAGTAATTAGAGCAACTTCAAAAAAAATTACATAAAATGTATTGTACATTATCTATCAGAAAATTCTCTAGGCTTTCTTCAGCCTTTTTTTCAACTTTTTTATATCTTTAGAGATTTAGTTGGAAACTATATACATATACATATGCAGATTTTTGTGTATATAATATTTTTATAATACTATCTATATATAAGATCAATCTGAAGTATGGTATATATTTGTGTGTGTGTGTGTGTGTGTGTGTGTGTGTGTGTGTGTGAAGATAGCATAATGAAACCCTAAATTTAATTTGCACTCTTAACAAAAATAATATTAGGAAATATTATTGTCATGAAGCATGTCTTATCTAGATGTAGGCATTAGTGTGAGAGCAAATATAAATGAAGTGGGGGATTGGGGAAAAATACAATCAAATATTTTGTGTTCATATGTGAAGATGGAACAAGGAAATTTAATGAAACCAGTTTAGCAAGAGGGTGAAAGAACAGGGAGAATTATGATGGAGGTAATTCTGAGCAAGATACATTGTATATGTATGTAAATGGACATATTAAAAGAAAGCCCGTTTACTGGGAAAAATGGGTGAGAATATTGCAAAAGTGAGATTGAACAGATATATTTTATTCATTAACCGGTTGGCTATGTGGCAACTCATGTATAACTACTAGAAGATAATAAAAAAGAAAGCTCTCTGGTAAAACTAATTGATGCCAATTAGAAAAAAAGACTGAGATAGAATTTAGAAAGGAGAGAAAAATAAACTTAAGTGACAGTGGGGACCAGAGAGAAGAAACTACTCTAATTCTAACAAATATATATTCATCAGAATTCATACACCTTACTACTGGAGCTATCAGCATTCCACTTCTACCTATTCATGGAAATAATTTAAAAATCAAGTGTCTTACCTTTTAATTCCAGAATCAGTGTGTCTAAGACATCTATTGCCCTATCTCTCTTTATTTACTTTAAAATAATCTGCACACAACTTCTCATTCTGCAGGCCCAGTAATAAGTAATTCGTCCTATGTCCAAGATATTAAAGTCATTATAAAATCCTTGATACCCTTGTAATAACATTAATGAAATTCAAATTTCTATCCTGCAGCTTAGTTCTTCCTGCTGAGAAGTGGAAATTGATTGAAGTCAATGAGAGTGAGGTCTGTGTAAATGACAGAAGTCTTTGGTCTCCAATAAGTTTCCATCTATTACCAACACTCAAAGGAAACCCCTTTCCTGCTTTCATCCCAACGCAGAATCAGTGATTACAAATGAGTGAGTTTTCAGTCAACTTCAATTTATAATTTTTGGGAAATTTATTTTGGTATCAGGTATAGTCTTTATTTTCTCCTAACTCAGGTAATCTTCCAGAAGAAATAACTGTTTCTCTTCCACAGGCCAGATAAGGCAGTGCACAATCCTCGTTTTTGCCTTATTACTATAAGATATATAATAAGTTTTTCTATTCCCTTAAGGCTTGGACTTGAATATCAATGAAGGAAGTTAATAAACCACAAAATTTGGAACTGTAGCCAAATCTGAACTTAAATTTGGATTCAACTTATATATAGTTATGTATCTTAGACAGCACTTGATTCATAAAGAAGGCCATTTATATAATGCATCTTCATACTGCATCAATGATAATAATTTGACTCAGTTATTTGCCTCCTTAGTTAAATTCATACCTTTCTAGACTATTGTTGCAATTTGGACTGAGATATTGCTCCTAGGTACATATTTTAAAGGCTTGATGTGCAGCTTGGTAACAGGAAATAATAGAAATCTGAACTTTTAAGTCAATAAAGAGGTTTGTGTACACAAAAGGCTGCATAGGATCTTGATGTCTTCTTGTCTACTTTTATCTTCTGGCCACAACCAAATGAGGCTCTTGTTCCACCAGAAGCTTCCACCAGAAGCTGCCTAGTTAGAGGCTCAAAACAATTAAACCACCTGTCACTGACTGAAATGTCCAAAACAGTACTTTCCTCTCTCCTCTTTTCCTTATTTTTTGATTGTGAGGTATTCTGTTAGAGCCTTACATTTGGTAGACAACTGCTCTAATTTGGTAGATTTATTCTTTGGATTTGTTTTGTATTAATTAATTAAATAACTATCATGCCAGTATAATACTAGGGCATGAATTTAGGTCTGTACATGAGATTTTATGGTTAAGAGACATTGCTAAAGCCCTGAGTTCAAGTCACAGAACACATACACACATACATACAAACATTTGGGTACACAAATTTCTTTAAAAATAGAAACTACTCATAGATTTTTTCACATATCTTAAATATGTTTTTCAAAGTAAAAACAAAACTTGAAAATGATCTCTGAATGAAGTAAAATGGGTACTATTTAGCTTGTGATATGGATCATAATTTTCTGAAACCATTTTTGCACAATTTCAAATTAACTTTTTCAATAATTCTGTCCTTTGATCACAGTTATATTGTTTTGTTATCTCCAGGTAAAAGAAAGTCACAGTATTGTAAACCTCAGAGTTTCATCATCTTTGAAGATGGAAGATGAAAGATTTATATGAAAAAATGTTGTATGAAGACATATCTTGGTTGTATTATCCTGGAGGGAGAAATCAATAATCAAATGATTAAGTGAAAATTCTGACTTTTCAGAAAAATTGTTCTAGAAATTAACTACTATCACATTCTATGTATTTTATCACACCAATTTTTTTCATAAGAACTGACTTTCCATATTTATATAAAACAAAATACCATATACATAAGTATGCATATACTCAAATAATAGATGATGTTATATGTATTCGCTTGCCTTTTTGTAAGTACATTCACTCATTTGTAGGACTAGAAATACAAATGGAAATGTTTCTTTTCTATATTGGAGTATTTATAGGTAAATTTTTCACATATTGATAAATCTTTCACATTAAATGACAGTTTTATTTAAATTTCATAGTAAATTAGATAAACTACACCAGGTTATAGACTAAATCATAACAAATAAGAATCTAAATTTTTAAATTTTATTTTTTATTATCATAGTGAGGTATAGAAGGGTTATAGTGACATAGGCAAGGTAGTGGGAACATTATTTCCTGAACCTTATTACCCATATTTTTCTCCCTAACCCCTCCCGAGCTATAGAGTTTATTTCCAACATATTGTCTTGTGAATATTACTGTTACACTAGTTCATCTTTTTCCTCTGACTCATTACCTTTTTTGTTTTCTCTGCTTCCCTTTCCTGATTCAAATAAGCAAATAAATGTTTATAAAATACACCAAAGTATATACTGCAACAACAGAGGATAAACCACAAGGGAAAGAGAAAAAATAGAAAATAAGAAAAAAACAGTAATGAAATATCTTCACATAGAACATTAGAAACAACAACCACAAAGATAAATTTCTTGTTTCCCAACTTAGCCTCTTCCTATACTGCCATATGCACAAAGCTTTTGACGCTCCTCTTCATCTGAAAAGTTTTGTGTTTTTGAGGATAACAGGAAGACCATGAAAAGTCATGGACTATTGTTTAACTTCAATAATAATAAATCTGTTTCTCTAGAGTTTTAAATGATTGCTTCTGTGGGAAATATTATTGCAGGTATGTATGAGGGATCCATACATCTTAGTCCAGCCTGCGATAATGATGAGAGCTAGAAAAAGCCACAGTTTTCATTGGGTCTTCTTTTTATGTTTCAAAATTAAAAGATGCAACAGATCCTTTACTCATCCAGTGGTTAATTCCATTTAGGCCCCTCTAAAACAGCAGCACCTAATAGTTACTGAGGATTAGCTACTTCAATCTCCGGGCCAAGAGCTATGTTCAGTGTCCAGTTTTGATTTTTTTCTCATTGTGACTTCCACATGGCATAATACATACAAAGCCAGAGTTTATAGTTTATGAACTTTGATTTGAAATATGCTATTCTTTTCTAATATGCTCATGCACTAATCTCTATGATGGAGTTTGAAAGGTAAAACACATAGACAAGTCAAAACCTGCCTCTGATCTTTCACAACCTTCAACTAAGTGAAGTCCCTTCTGCTCTTAAAGTTCATTGCTAAGACAACAGTTTTCTTGATATTATAAACTATTTAAAACTCAGAAGGAAAATATAAGATTTGAAAATTACTTTAAGTATAGTATAAATCTATAATTGAAAAGCGTGGGTAGGATCAAGGAGAAGAGGTAGATGAATGAAGAGAAAGGGAGATTGCAGTCAAAAATTCAATATATATCCTATCTTTTAAAGTAGGGGAGGGTGGGAATGTAACTTAGTGGTAGAGAGCTTGTCTAGCATGCACGAAGCCTTGGGTACAAATCCTCAATACCACATAAAACAGAAAAAGCCAGAAGTAGTGCTGTGGTTCAAGTGGTAGAGTGCTAGCCTTGATCACAGAAAGATTCAGGGATGGTACCTATGCCCCAAGTCTAAGCCCCAGGACTAGTGAAAAAAAGAAGAAAAAAAGAATGGGGGAAGTCATGGGTAGGGGAGAAATGGGTCAGAATGTTGAAAGGAGTCATGCTGATAAAGATTGAGTGTATTTATAAGCTGCTTTGTCAAAGGCAATTCTTTGGTAAACTACGTCAAGATAATAAAATAATATGATAAATATATAGTTAGGAGAAAATGCGAGTGAGAGCAATTCTTTCAAAAATACTTTGGGGAAATTGTAAAAATGAATCACTACATTTTTTTTTACTTTTCCCTCTCACAGAACTGTATTATGTATCACAAAATTGCTTATCAAATAGTCTAAATAAGCACTCCACAATCCAGATTTATTAATTAATAATTTGACAGTAGTAGGGTTTGTACTCAGGGCCTCACACTCCCTCCATAAGCTTGCTCATTTGACATTCTACCACTCTAGCTTCATTACCAGTCCTGCTTTCCAATGGTTACTTCAGAGATGAGAAAAAAGCTTTATTTTCCAAAATAAAAATGTACAAATATTATAACTGATTCTTTTTTTTTGGCCAGTCTGGGGTTTGAACCTAGGGCCTGATATGGAGTCCTTGAAATATGAATATTGTAACCAACAAACTAATTTCATATAATTGTAATTAAATTAAAGCTGAGATTATTTATATATTTATTTTTCCAAATTATATAAAGATTATGCTTGTATTTGCAGAGAAAGAGCTAGAAAAATAGTTAAAATACTAAGCATGATGTTGGAGATTTAAACTAAATCTGTGCACCTGCAGAAAAACATATTAAATATTTTAGATCACCTATGTAGATCTTTGAGCTCAAGGTGCTTTTAATTAAATCCATTGTTTATATGAAACATATTGAACAATCAGTGAAAACTTTTGTTTTTCATTATTATGGACAGCAGAAACTCCCTTTGAAAAATTATGTAAAAATATTTACATAATATTCAAATTTTGTTATTATCTCTGTTTGTCTCCCTCTGCCACCCACCCCCAACCACAATTTTGAGCTACAGTGTCAGTTCTGGATTTCTGGTGGTTAATTAGATATGAGTCTCATAGGTTTTTCTTGTCCTGGCTGGATTTGAACCTCAATCATCAAATCTTAACCTCTTGAGTAGCTAGGATTATAGCTAGGAATATTGCCATGAGCTCCTGGCAGTAATAATGTTTTTGAAAGTGGGAACATGTATCAGGAGTGTGGCCTCATGGTATTGTGCTTGTGTAATATGCACAAAGCTCTAGATTCAGTTCCTCAGTACCACATACTGAAGTGATGCTGTGGCTCAAGTGGTTGAGTGCTAGCCTTGAGAAAGCCCAAGGACAGTGCCCAGGACCTGAATTCAAGCCCCAGGACTTGCAAACTATATATATATAAATATATATATACATATATACATATACATATGTACATGTACATTTAGATATGTGTATATATATATAAATCCTATCCTTGCAATAACAAAGAACCAATAAAACAATATATCATAAAAGGAGAGTTTAGTTACAAAATAGAATTCTGAAGTCTCCTATATTAAAATATTTCTAGTCATTGTAAAACATCTGAGGGTTTCTATGTTCCTATGTTTGATGAATCATTGATGGCTTGCTCTGTGATTTAACAATATTTTTCCTTTGTATAAGACTTCCCAGTGGTTGCAATGTTTTCCATCAGTGATGGCTTTTGCATAAATTTTCCAATAATAGTCATATTTATGGCATATGAAAAAACAATGATAACCAGTGGACAATAAAGTGTTGTGAATAATTTTTTAAGATTTTATTAACATTGATTTTTACATCATTTTCAAATCCCATGTTTAACAAAAAAGTATTCAAGTAATTTTTGACATTATTTATGATAAGAAACATTTTAGGCCTGTATCATTACTATTTATTTTTTCTGAAGCAACAGATCTATAAACCAAACTGTTTAGGGAGAAGTTGAATATAAAGTAATTTGTATGCTTTGTGGTATATTTTATGGCTATAAATGAGACACTAATCTTTTTGGAGAGAACTGGAATTTTATAAGCACTTTTCTATAAAAACTACACTGTACTCTCATCCTGTCTATGTGTTGTATCTGACTAAATATAAAGGATGTTCATTTTCTAAATGAATCATACTTTAAAAAAACATCATTGCGAACTATATGAAGAAAAGCAGCTTAAATAATTTTGAGCGAAAAAGATAAGTATGATGGGGCCAGGAGTTTGGCTTAGTGTTAGAATGCTTGCCTAGCATGCACGGCCAAATCTAATTCGATTCTTTCGTACCACACACATAGAAAAAGCCGGAACTAGCACGGTGGCTCAAGTGGTTGAGCTCTAGCCTCGAGAAAGCCCAAGGACAGTGGTCAGGCAAAAAAGAAAAGTATGGTACATTTTAATATTACCTTTCACAGAAGATGAATATTTAGACTCCTTAGGCCAAAGAAGTAAATTTTGACTATCTCCATGCTCTCAGAATGAAGTACTAAGGAAAATGCATAATGCTGTTCAGAATGGCCATAATTTGGAACACGGCAATTATCTGGGGAAAATGCATGTCAGAGTCTGATCATTGTGGTTCAAGTTTTTGCTTCAATGGATGCATATCATGTCAGATCCTTTGGGCTTTCCTCCTTCTCAAACACAAACAAATTAAGTAAAATTCGTACAATTCCTGCATTCCAGAGGACAGAGAAAAGGGTGTTGTTGTTATTGTTGTTGTTTTTAACTACAAAGCCAAGCAAACTAATGAATTTTGAAAGAAATCTTCAGGCTGCCTACACCTTGTATAGTTTTCTCATCAGGTGAAGGGTTTGTATGCAACTTTCAATTTAAAGAATCTGAAAGTAGGTAGGTATTTACCATTGGAGAAATATGGAACTGAGTTCTATCTAAATTAACTTTTTCTAAGGGGAACCAACAAGGCTTTGTTTCCAGAACAACTGAATATTTTAAGGAATCACATGAATTTCCTAAATTAGGCTACATTCTATACGTCCCAAGATATTTATTTGCCTCTTAGGAGAGACAAAAGCCAACCAACTAAAACTTACTTTTCACTTTGTGATAAGAAGCAAATTAGGAGGAGACTGTAGAAAGAGGTGGGTTGGAAAAAGGGGAGAAGTCTCTTGTGTAAAGATGTGTCCCATTCATAAGATAGAATAAGTTCATAGACAGCCATCAGTAGCCTCTGGGCATTAGCAACTAGGAACCAGCCCTCAGTGGATAAGGGAATCTTGCTGGTAAGCCTTTAATGTACACTGGTTTCAGGCTACTATAAAGTATGTTACTGACTTCCCAATTATCTCAAAAGGTACAAAAAGAGTCCTAGACAAAACCCTGAAAATGGCAGCCCTCTCTCTGAGTTTTCCTTTCCTTTGTAAATAAATTTCAATATTTTACTCTCATTTAATGATAGGGCTCCACACTAAGCCTTCCCTGAATGATATCAATGACTCTCAAATTTTGGAGATATCAGAGAGGTGAGAGGCCCTGATAAGAAGCAAGAAGCTTGGAGGATGCAAACATTTCAGAAGAGAACAACTTTAACCCACAGAAGGTGG
This sequence comes from Megascapheus bottae, assembly GCF_031878675.1. Lineage (NCBI taxonomy): Eukaryota > Metazoa > Chordata > Mammalia > Rodentia > Geomyidae > Megascapheus > Megascapheus bottae. The sequence continues at coordinate 34,909,121 of NC_143523.1, forward strand.
GTTAAAGGTGACTCTATTGTCTGCAATGGAGTCAAACTTGTGGTAATAGATGCAAGCCAACAATGAGGTAGAAGTAAATATCCTTTATGAATTGCATTTAAACTCAAATCAAAATAGTTTACCTAAATCATATGAAATATAAGATTCATACAGTACTAAGTTCCATAATCTTTCTTTGTTTGTTTTTTGGTCAGACCTGGGTCATGAACTCAAGGTTTGTGTCAGTCTTTGAGCTCCTTTTGTTCAAGACTTACACTTCATTAAATAAGTAAAGCATTCTTTAACTTGTCAGAAGGTACCTTAGAAATTATGTAATCCAATCTTGATACTTGTTAATCAAGAACCTAGAGTACCTGAGAGTGTCAAAAACTGTTATGGGGGATCATGGTTTAAGTTCAGGCCGTGACTAAAACACGAGGCATTTTCTGAAAAATAAAGAAAACATAGAAGAGTATGACTTAAGAATGTAGGTTCCTGTCCTGGAGAAGAAGGGAGAGAGATAAAGATAGAGACCAGAAGATCAGGAGATAAAACAATTTACTCAAGTGATGAGCAGCAAGTCTAGAAACATAATCTGTTTCCTTTCTTTCTGGTACTTTTTTTTTAAACTGTCCATCTCTATTAAAGCATTATTCATAAATTTAATGCCTGCTTGAAAGGTGAGTACTGAGGATATGCCATTGTTGTTCCCAAGGGATATTCAAAAATTGATGTGCATTAGAAGTAACTTGTGCCTCTGGGTTTACTGGAAGGCAAGTTGAGGCCATTTTATTATTAACAAAACTCAAAAGAAATCATTCTGTTAGACATCACCTTTGAAGTATTTATTGCCAACCTGTTTTTTATGCATTAAAATTAAGTGGTGGGAAAAATATTCTAGCTTTCAATTTAAATTTACATGAATTCACCTGACTTTTAAATTGTGTAATATGTAATTTCTATGAGAGAAATATCCTATAATTAGAACTAAATTTCACAATACATATTTTTCTTTCATTTCAATATATACTTTAAAAGCAACTGCTTCAAAGCTCAACTTTCAAACCATTTGCTTCAGGCAAATGAGAATGAAAGCCACCATTTTTCTTGTGATTTTTGTTATGATTTTGTCTTCTTTGTTGTAAAAGCACAGACATGGAAATTTGCAAAATATCTTTTGAGTTCTACTCTTTGTTTTTTTTGTCTTTGAACTTTATGTCATTCTAATTTTACCTATGTTCCTGAGCTTTTCCTGTTATGAAACTGCTTCACGCTATTTTTCCTGAGATTTCCATGGTATGCTAAAGAGAAAAATACAAAACTAAATGAAATATACTATAAAATAGCTGTATTTTAAATACCAAAGCCTTGATTATTTGAATTTAAGATTGGTGAGTAGGAATACAAAGAAGCAGCACAAGACTCAAATTTTCTGTCATCCTGCAAAATATTTTGGTCTGTTTAAGCATAAATATACTGAGGGACATATATTTAAATAGCCCTTAAAATCTTCTGTCATACCAGCTGCTTTAAAGAAGGTGAATTAGCTTAGAGTTAGATTGGAAAATGTCCAGCATTCACACTTCAATCACCCACTTAACCTCACTGCTATGAAACACCATTTACAGCCACAAGTTGATGATGATGGAAATGTTTATATATACTTACCAGGAAATTTGTAGTCTGACAAAGTAAGTGTACGACTCTAATCTCTGTTATGAGAGGACTGTGGTGTCAGATGGGCCACATTAGCAGCTCAAATCCAGTAATAGCCCAAAATAATATTTAAAAAAAGCAGTGTATCATGGCTAGGAGATTTATTTAAGGAATGTTAAAATTGGTTTAGTATTTTAAAATCAAGCACAACCCATAAAAACAAAGAAAAGGAAGAAATACACAATTATCCATAAGAAAATAAAATTACTGTCATGAAATCATACCCAAGAAAAACATAATGATGTCATTTATTCTACCATTAGGACATGAGTCTACACAGTGGTAGAATTAACAAAACCTAAAGCTGACATGTTGCTGAGAGGAGAAAAAAATGTTTCAGAGAGAAATAAATGTTTTAGAGAATATCTGTGAACATCTGTACAGATACAAAGATGTAAAACTTTTATGCCAAGATGAATCAATATTATTCAACTAGAAATTATTTTCTTTCTTTTTTGTGTGGGTCATGGGGCTTGAACTTGGCCTGGGAGCTCTCCCTGAGCTCTTCAGCTCAAAGTTACCTCCCTACCCTGGGGCCTGGGCATTGTCCCTGAGCTCTTCAGCTCAAGGCTACCTCCCTACACTTGAGCCAAGACCCACTTCCCATTTTCTAGGTTAATTGGAAATAAGAGTCTCAGGTGTTTTGTGCCTGGGCTGGCTTTGAACCTTGATTTTCAGATCTCAGCATCTGAGTAGCTAGGATTACAGATGTGAAAAGTATTTATAAAGTAATTGTTTAATATGTGGATCTTAAAGTAACTATAAATTTTGAAGCAGAAAAATAAGTTACAGGACTTGTAGCATCAGCTTCTTATTGACACCATTGTACATATCTATGAGAGACAGTGTAATGACATATGTATACAATATGTAATGATCAAATCAGTACTCAGAATTTCTATCTCCTTCACATTATTTCTTTGTATTGGGTGCCTTTAAACTCCTCCTACTGTATATAAAGATTAATAAATGTCTGTAAAATATTGTCATTGTACTGTGCTAAAGAACATTAGTGACAATTCCTCCTATGCTACAGTATTTTATATTCCTTAATCTATCTCTCCTCCAGTCCTCTTCCCCTCTTTCTTAACCTTAGGAACCCATTACTCTACTCGCAATAGCTGTTACCTTCACTCTTAGATACCACAGATGATAAACAGAGGTATCTGCCTTTCTGTGCCTGGTTTGTTGCACTTAAAATGGTCATCCCTCTTCATTCAAGTTGCTGCAGGTGACAAGGTTTCATTATTTTTAGGACTGAATAATAACCTGTTGTGTTAGGTTTGCTTATCACTAGCGCATATGTGGTCAATTCAGATATTCCATATTATCATTTCTTCATGTTGAATATTGTTATGTTTCAGTAAACGTGAGATTTTTGTCTTTCTCTTTGATATAGTGGTTTCATTTCAGTAGGATACTTTTTCATTTGGAAATGGAACAGCAGTAAGATAGTTGGAGCACATGAGAGTTGGAGATTTTCCCAGACCCACTGCACCATTTGCTACAGTGCGTGGCCCATTCTACACTGTCATTAACAGTACATTTTTTTGCATTACCAGCAATAATTTTTGTTTTGGTCTTTTGATCATAGGCACTCGGACTGAGGTGATGTAAATTTTATGGTGGTTTTCAATTGTACTGCTTTTTTTGCATATATTTTTATTGTAATTAATAGAAGGGTTACATTATATTCACCAGATAGAAAGTGCATTACTTCACATACATTGATACCCTTTCTCATGTCTTGGTTCCCATTTCCCAACCCCCCTCATTTGTACTTCTTTTGGTTAGGGAAGTTGCACATGCATTTTCATTATTTCATTATTGCTATTTTATATATAGATAGGTAGATTTGTGGGGTTCTTTTTGCTTTTTGTTTTTATAACTATATTTTATTGTCAGGTGTTTTATAGAGGGGTTACAGTTACATTAGTCAGGTAGTGGGTACATTACTTCTTAAACATTGATATCCCTTCCCATGATTTTTTCCCTGTCTCCCTCCCTCTACCCCTCTGAATCAACTTAGTTTTTCCCATTCCCTTCCCTAAATAAGCAAACAAATTTATATGCTATATACCAGGTATCAAAGTCAGATACAGTGACAACATGAGCTAAACCATAAGGAGACAACAAAAAGGGAGAAAGAGAAAGAGAAAGTGGGGGAGGGAGAAGGAGAGAGGGAGAAAGATAGGGAGAGAGAGAGGGAGGAAAGGAGAAAAAAAATAACCTCACACAGTAGATTGAGAACAACAAACACAAAAATCAAGCTACTGTTTCCATATCCTGGAGTTCTCAATAGCAAGATTATACGTTCTTTGCAAATATTTGTTCTTATTCTACACATTGTCTCTTGACTCTACTCATTGTTCTCTATGCTTTGCAGATGGGTTGTAGATTGATTTAATCCTTTTGTGTGGTTTTACTTTTGTTGCTTTGGAACCTTATGCAAAGTAACTGACTATCACAATGTATTAAAGTGTTTCTCCTAGGCTTTCTCCCATGAGCTATACATTTTCAAAATCTTAAATTTAGATCTTTAATGCACTTTGAATGAGTGGGTTTTTGTATAAAATGGGAGATGTAGATACATTTTCATTCATATACACACAGATTTCCAGCTTTCTATAGCACTATAGATTAAAAAAAAACTTCCATTTGTAATCATTTATCAAAAATAAATGTTAGCAGAAAGGTCCACCAAAGGAACCAAAGATTCCTGTGTAGCTATGATTATAAGCCTGAGTCACTGGTGCCCCCCCTTATTTGGTTAAATTCATCTATTGAGGCAATCCTATGTTTTCTTTTTCAATCAAATAATGTTAATTACTTTCAATACTTTTCAGATATTGGTCCACCTTTTGCCATTAAATATGAAAATGCAAAAAGCAAGTCTTTTAGGTTTTATTATTATTGCCAATATTGAATAGATAACAAAAAGGGAAATGGACAGGTTTTTGCTTCAAAGTACCATCAAATTAAGATCAATCTTTCTGCAAAAGTGAATTATGGATCGATGTTAGAAGTCACATATAGGATTTCCAAAAAGATACATTTTAGGTTGCTTTACTACCATGTAAGCCTGAATATATGTAATTATACACATTATACTTTGTTACTTTCCTTGGAAACTCTTGACAATGACAAAAATCTAAGTCTTCCAACCTGAATTAGATTTCAACAGTATTTGTTTAAAGACAATCTTGCAAGTAGGAATTGCTGCTATTATTGTGTATAGGAAATTTATCTACAGCGTACATTGGGAATCAACAGTTTTATATACGCAGCTTTTATTTTCTGGTTCTTTACGGCTAAAGGTCAGATGAAGTACTGTTGATGTGTTAGGTCAAAATAAATGATTCCTAAGAAAACAAACACCACAACAAAACTTGCATAATTAATTTTTTTGGCATTTGACTGTTGCACAGGGCTGACAAAGATATCGGCATACTTCCATATTAATTTATTGACTAAACAATATAAGAATTTCAACAACTTGGAAGAAATCAATGAAATTGAGAATACAAGAAACATTTTATCAAATACTAATGAATCAAAATTTGAGTCTCTTTTTATTTACCAGAGGCACTGTAACTTAATTAGCTAGCCAGGTTCATCCTGGGTGCCATTCATGCGATTAAGAATTGAGACAGTTAACAAGGATGAATTCATGGGACCACACCACTGTTCAAGAGGCTGGACAAGTAACATAATTCTCATGCATGAAAGAGAGCACATTCATACAGAGACAGCTAAATTATTAAAGCTCAATTCCACATATTTCAAAACAGCTCTTTAAAAATAATTGCTGTCATTAATGTAGTAGTCTTTCAGGGAAGTGACAAGGTTGTTGATTTATCTCCTCACTTTTAAAATTCCATCACCCATTTCCCTAAAGTAAAATGATTGCAGTGGCTTTAGTCCAAAGAGATAAATTACATTTACATTATATATTACTTTAATATCTTTTCACCGAATTAATTATTTTAGAGAAATTACAAATTTGGAATCATTTTAATGAATTAGGGATTAATTACTTTCTGTTTTATTTGGACTCTTGTATTAGCAAAAGGGAACATTACGTTTTTTTAGTCCCAGTAGTATAATTTCTAAGTATTTATAAATTTCTTACACTGAAAAGTAAAGCTTTATTTTCATAACAAATTTGAGATTATATTTACATTTACACATGAAAATACTTAAAATCTATATTTTCTGTATTCTTTATTTTATAATTATTCTGTATTATCAATACAGTCAATTAAGTGAATTTTAAAATAATTTTTCAAAAAGTATGTAACTGTTGACACTTTTTATTTCCAGATAATTTCAGTCACACCATTAAAAAAGCCTTACACTAATTAACAGTAACCATCCATACCACTTGGCTTTGGGAACTAATCATTTACTCACCATCTTTATAATTTTAATGTTGGACATTAGTAACAAATAAAGTCATGTAATAGATGGTCTTTAGTGCTGGCTTCTTTTACTTAGTTCACATTTAACTAGAGTTCTTGAATATTTATTTGATAAATCTGTTAACTCTGTAGACTCGTTTTATTAGAGTATAAAATAGATACATTTGAGTTTTGTTAACCCCACACTTTTCTAAGCTTATCCTGATGTATTTTAGCATAACTTTTTTTTGACTTTCAAATAAAGCTGAGAGTTGACTATCAATATCTGGGAGGCGGTGTGTGTAGTACACTCTTCACAACCAGATATCTGGTCCGTCTATTGACATTTGATATCCCATTCACTATTCCTTAGGGAACCTTTTTTCTGGAAAAATATTCATGCAGAAACAGAAAAAAACTACATTCAACAAGATTCTGAGTAAAAAGTGTGGCATTGTTGGGAAGTTCTATTCAAACTGATGCATGCAGAGATACCAGGGTTCATGTATAAAACTCTTGAGACTGGATGTACCCTTTCTATCTTCTCTTGATTTATATGGCAGCCTAAAAATAATGCCAGCTACAATTCTAACAGCCTTCTTGAGGCATGGAGAGTGAAGAAGAATAATTAAGGAAATGCTTATTTCATATAAACCTCTACTGCTTACTTCCTGACTCCATCATGGCAAAATTTTTTTAAAAAGATGTCTCAGTCTTATTTAGGTTTTGCAATTTTGATTTTCAGTTCCTTACATTTGAACATAAACTTTTACTTCTGGAAACTGCCAAAGTACACACACACACACACACACACACACACACACATACAAACTCATACACACACACACACACACACACACACACATACAAACTCATACACACACACACACACACACACATGTGTGCACGCATGCAATTAAGTAGCTTTTTATGAATAAAGCTTTTTCTTAATATAGGAATATCCTGAATAACTGAAATTCATATTTGTGTATTTAGAAGTGGCAGGTATTCCTTCCTCTTTATTAGATATTTTTATTTGGGGAAATTTTTAGACTAGAGAAAAGTTTCAAGAATATTAGATAAAAATTATAAATATTTTAATATTCACATTAACTTTTTCCACACTAAGGACTGAAAAAAAACAGCAAGAATGCAATTTCAATCTGTACTTCTTTTTCTTAATATTTGTTTATATTTCCTAAAAAGAATATTATTTCACATAGGCAAAATAAAATTAATTAATAGATGATATTTAGATTTTCCTACTTACCCTTGATAGAAAAATGCTATCTTGGACAGGAGTTATATTCAGATGCCAGATATTTTACTGTGTTTTAGTCTAGAATTATTATTCCATTATTTTTCTTTCAAAGTAATAATTCTTGGAGAAATCAGTCCATTATTTTGTGCAGAGTAGATTTCTACCAATCTGTTTGTGGTATTATTGTAGCAGTTTTAGCCAAGTCATAAGAGCTAGCAGAATGTAGAAATAATTATATGAAGAATTAAAGTCTCTGGAATAAAAATTTCAGTAGCACATACTTCTAGGTTAAAAATCCATATAATGCTAAATTAAAGATCCAGATATTGTACCCTAATCTTGTGCAATAAATACATTCGAAAATTTACCAACATGTATATGGGAAAGACTATTTTCCCAGTTATGTGGTTATCTCATTGTTCTTTGCTTGTGGGAAGTATTGTGATACTTTTATATCTTACCTTCCACTGAGACAACACAAAATTAGTGGGAAATAATTTCTTTATGCAGGACCACACTGTGTAGATTAAGTGCTCTATTGGCTAATCAAAACTGGAGGTATAGTCAACTCATCTTTCTCAACTTCTGTTACTTTTTGCACCTCAGTCCTCCAGAATAGTTTCTGGAATGTCTTTCTTCTTCATATGTCCTATATATAACTGAGAATGCTTCCCTGGCTTTTTTTATTTTTTGGATTTGGGGCTTGAATTCAAGGCTTGGGCACTATTCCTAGATTCTTTGCTCAAGGGTAATGCTCTATCACTTTGAGCTATAGTTCCATTTCTGGTTTTCTGGTAATTAATTGGAGATGAGACTCTCATGGTAACTCACCTACCTGGCATGGCTTTGAACAATGATCCTCAGATTTCAGCATCTTGAGTAGCTAGGATTACAAGTGTGAGCCATCATCACCCAGTTCAATGGTTCTTGACATATTTTCAGCTAATATCTCTACTACACATTACTGTCTCCAGTTCAACCTAACTTTCTGTTGTTTTGGAAATACAGTGAGAAAAAATGTGTTTAAATCTTGAAGAATCATGACTGCTAAATTTTATCAAAGGGAGAAAAAGTCTTCCTTCAGAAGAACACAGTTTTGAATCTTTCTCAATAAGAGGAAAATGATTCCTTCAGTCTATCTTCTATACAGACTCATATGAACTAGTCAATATTTTACTAAAACTGACTGGTGATCTACTTCCACATCTCAAAAAAATCACCACTTATACTGGATACTTACTGCTGTTGCAGAAAGTTAGCACAAATATAGTGGCACAAAATAGCACAAATTTATTTTCAGCCTATTTGGGAGATTATAAGTGTAAGATGAGTATTACAAAGCTAAAATTAGAGTGCAAGTAGCGTTCGTTCATTCTCCAGTTTAGAAATCAGATTTTTCCTTTTGCAGTTTCTAAAAGCTGTCCCCATTCTGTGACTGTTGGCTCTCTTCAAGCACAATTACTTTTCCAAATTACCGTGACATTCATTTTCATCTCTTTCTGTGATTTCATTGTCTTCCTCTTTATCATACAGGGATCTAGTGACTATGTTCAACTCGGTTAATCCAAGATAATCTTCCCATTTCAAGATTTCTACTCAATCATATCTGCAAAATCCCTTTTCTCATGGAGAATAACCCATTGATAGACTCCAAGGGTTAGTACATTCAAAAGGTATTTAGTTGTGTCCTGTATCATAGGCTCCAAAGCAAGAATTTTCTGAATCATGTTAAAAGAAAATGTAACAATGTTAATGGAATTGTTTCTATGAATGTCAGTATATTGGTATTACAATTTTCCCAAATCATGATTTCTTTCTGTATGTTTCTTTTTATTTCCATCATAATGGTGATGATGATGAAGAAAAAGAAGTGCTGTAGTGTAGATTCTAAGAGTAAACATCCAAAATGAATCTTTAATCTTCATTCTGGAATGAATTTTACCTGTTCATGATATTCTTTCAGTTTTATATTATATACAAGCCTTCTATATCAGCATGTCCATGAACGATGTGAAATAGATTTACTAGCACTATAACCCATTTTATCCAATTAAAATATGTCTCTGTCTAAAGTTCTGAAATTCAAACTACATAAATTTCTGACTTACATCCTTTCACTGACCTTTAGAAGAATGTTCTGCACTCATAACAGCATTCTCAGCTGGTAAGAAGCAAGCTTATATATTTCACCTTTGGAGAAACTGAAACACATTTAAGGGGGAAATATCTTATTTTGGTTGCTAGCTGAGACAAGAAATATACCAGTGTGACATTTTATTGAATTTATAGAAGTGGATGTTGCCTATAACATGCAGATGGTTGGTTCAAAACATTCTCATCTAAAGTGTCAGGAATAGAGTTAAAGAATACAAAAGTAAACTTTCAAAATAGAAACCTGGGCTGACATATATAACCATTGTGCTTTCTTGCCAACTGGAATCCATCAACTTTGATCACTTTTTAGCTTTCTTAAATACCAATTTAATAGGATTATGCCATTTTTATCTCCATTGACTAGACTGACTCTTTTCTAAAACAAGCAGGGCAGGCTGGAAATGGGAACAAGATATAAGCTTTTCATTCCTATCCTGACCTAGTACTACTGGTTTCTCTGTTTTCTGCTCACATTGTCCATCATGAAAATAAATGCAGGCAACCACTGACATACAAAAGATATCTCAGAATAATAGAAAGACCAATGTTGATGGGGTTTTTTCTGAATATTGAGGTCAAGAAGCAGTTTCAGTTACCTTGAATGTTTGGGAATCATGTGGAGTTTCCATGTACACTGTTTTTCCATTTCAACTAGTCTGTCGCAATCTGCTTTCCTACACTGAAAATATCTGAATCTTAATTAGTTTCTAATTACTGAATTAAATGATTCAAAATCTCCAAATTCTCATATGAAAGTAAGAATACTGGGACTGGCACTATCTCGAATACATAGTGGATGATAGGGAATTGGGTTTAACATGTGCCATCTCCTCTTCATGATGGAAGAAGGTAAAGTCCCACACCCAGTTGATTGTTGCATCCTGCACCAGATTCTCAAGCTCCCTGACACCCTGACCCCTGACCCTGAGTTTATTGAAGCCAGGAACAGCTATGGGGCCATTGCCATAGGCCTCATGTCTTCTGGCTCTCCATCAGGCACCCTGACATCTCACTTCACCCTTTCATCAGGGTTGATCTGGTTTGTTGGTATTGCCTTTTGTTGTTGTTTTTGTTTGTTTCTTTCCTCCCCTACTCTCATGATTCAGTTTTCTAACAGTGTTAAGTACATTTGAGCTGGAAGCAGGTCTGAAATAGCAGTCCCCCTGCATTTGCTGGCTCTCCAATAAAGACTCCCAATGTTCCACCTCTCAAAATGTGGCTTCTCTGTTTCTTACAATTGAATTCCCATATAAAAATATCTCTCTACATAATTTACACAAAATGGGAAAACAAATTCATGTGTATGCTTTTCTAGGATGAATTCTTCTTACTTGTTAGGAATACTGATCCATTAACATGCTTCCAAATTGCTTTATTGAGATGTCATAAAAATAGCTGTAGATATTTATAATATTTATAATATTATATTTGTTGTGTCTAGCTATCAATATATGCCTGAAACCATCATCACAATTTCATAAACATACCCATCACCCATGGAAGTTTCTATCACTTCCTTTTTTGTTTTGTTTTACTTAACATGGGATTGAGCCTCCTGACTCACTATTGTGAGTAATGTGAAACCAAAGGTTTATTTTATGAAAGTACAAAATAGAATAATGATTAATAGGGGCTAGGAAAACAAAGTGAAGGGAGAATTGGGAGAGGTTTGTTCACAGTTAGAGAAGAGAAATAGGTTCTAATCACCTATTACACAGTGGAATAACTACAGCTAACAGTGGTATATTTTATTTCAAATAGCTAGAAGTATATTCCAAATGTTCTCACTAGAGAGAAATGACAAATTTTTGAGGTGATTTTTTGTTAATTATCCTGATATCACCATTGCATAATCCATGTCTACAAATATCACATCATAACCCTGTAAATCAATACAATTAAATGTCATTTAAAAACAAGATAAAACAAAAATATACTCTCCAGAAAATTTCAAGGGAAACATATTATTAATTGAGGGTTATGGACATAAGCATAAGTAAGGAAGAAAAGGGGTGATATTGAGGGGCGAGAGTCAAAGAATATTACATATAAACAGGAAAACAGCATAAAATGTAACCAACCAAACTGAAGTGAAACCAAGGAGAGAGGGTGAGAATCCATTTAGGGTACAGGGGTTCAATTTGATTTAATGCACTATGAACCTATAAGGTAGATATAACAATGAAATCCCGTCACATTACAAATGTATGTTAATCAAATATAAAGTAATTTAAATGCCCTCTAAATATGTCTATATGCATGAGCTAATCTGTAATAAATGTACGATATAAGTATTACTTCTCACTCACTGCCATGCCAAATTCAACTGCCAAAATATCCCAGATCCAACAATTACTGGAATTTTTGTTTTGAATACATCAAAACAACATCTCATGAGTTTTCAAAGAGTGTGCACCTGTATTTTGCTAAGGGTTGTCTGCTGATTTAGAAAACAAAACAAAATCTAATGAGAGAGACCTGGAAAGCCCATAAAACTGGCCAATTCAGACAAGACAAAGAATGATCTTATAAAAGTTATTTTAGGAAGCTCTGGAGAAACTAGGAATCCATGGAACATTCCTCAGTATAATAAAGGCTGTGTATCACAAACCCACAGCTAGTATTATACTCAATGGCGAAAAGCTAAAGCCATTCCCCTTAAAATCATGAACAATACAAGGATGCCCACTCTCTCCACTCCTCTTTAACACAGTATTAGAATTCCTAGCCAGAGCAATAAGGCAAGAAGCAAGCAAAAAGGGGACCCAAATAGGGAAAGAGGAAATGAAACTTTCCCTCATTGCAGATAACGTAATTCTGTTTTAACAGAATACTATACACTCCACTTCCAAGCTGCTTATGTTGATTCAAAATTTAGGCAAGGTAGAAGGGTATAAAACTAACCCTCAAAAATCAACTGCCTTCCTCTATGCCAACAGGGAGATAACGAGGCAACAATCAGGAAAGCAACTCCTTTTGCAATAGCCTCAAAGAAAATAAAGTACCTCAAAATTAACTAAGAATGTAAAGGACCTTTTTGATGAAAACTTTAAAACCTGAAAAAGGAAATTGAAGCAGAACTGAGGAAATTGAAAAACCTCCCATGCTCCTGGATTGGAAGAATCAACATCATGAAAATGACAATCTTGCCAAGGGCTATCTACAAATTCAAGGCAATACCCATCAATATCCCAATGGCATTCTTTAAAGAAATAAAAGAGGCAATCCAAAATTTCATATGGAATAATAAAAGACCCCATATAGCAAAAACACTTCTTAGCAGAAAGAACAGCGCAGGAGGAATTTCAATTCCAAACTAGACTCTATTACAGAGCTATAATGATCAAAACAGCTTGGTACTGGCACAAGAACAGGCCTGAAGACCAATGGAATAGAACTGAGGACCCAGATATTAAACCACAGACCTATGGCCACCTAATCTTTGACAAGGGAGTCTAAAAAATAGAATGGAAGTAAGATAGCCTCTTCAACAAGTTGTGCTGGCAGAACTGGTTAAGCACCTGCAGAAAACTAAAGTTGGATCCTTCTTTGTCACCCTGCACTAGAATTAACTCCAAATGGATCAAAGACCTGGAGGTAAAAGCTGAAACACTGAAAACTTTACAAGAAGGAATAGGAGATACACTAGGCCTCCTTGGCACAGGTTGAAACTTTCTTAATAAGTATCAAGAAACACAACAAATCAGAGAAAGGCTGGATAAGTGTGACTGCATTAAACTGTAGAGCTTTTATATGGCAAAGGACATAGCTAGTAAATTAATTAGGAAGCCTACCGAATGGGAGAAGATCTTCACTATCCATACAATAGACAAAGGCCTCATATCTAAAATATATCAATAGCTCAAAAAATTGAATCACTCCAAAATTAATCTCCAAAGTAACAACCATCCCATTAAAAGATGGGCCAAAGATTTAGAGAGTCTTCTCTGAAGAAGAAATAAAAATGGCCTATAGGCACATTAAGAAATGCAAATCAAAATAACTCTAAGATTCCACCTCACTCCAGTTAGAATGGCCAGGATTAAGAAAACTAATAACAACAGGTGCTAGAGGGGATGTGGCCAGGAGGGATCACTACTACACTGTTGGTGGGAATGCAAACTCGTTCAACCACTATGGAAAGCAGTATGGCAGTTCCTCAAGAGACTAAACATAGAGCTCCCCTATGACCCAGCAATTCCACTATTTAGCATTTACCCAACCGTCCAGAAACAAGGGCATACTAAATCCACTAGCACAATGATGTTCATTGCAGCACTATTTACCATAGCAAAGATATGGAACCGACCTAGATGTCCCTCAGTTGATGAGCGGCCCAACAAGATGTGGTATTTATGCACAATGGAATTTCTATGCTGCTGTCAGAAAGAACGACATCGCCCCATTTGTAAGGAAATGGAAAAAGTTAGAAAAAATCATATTAAGTGAAGTAAGCCAGACTCAAAGGAACTTAGGCTCAATGGTTCCTCTCATTTGTCATAATCAGTAGAAACCTTGGGCTCTCCTAGCAGAGATTTACAATAGAACAAAATATAGAGACATTAGGGCAAATAGTATGACACTAAATGTAAGGACTTCCAGGAGAAGGAAACAAAAGCCATATAATGAGTGACTGTTTTCCTTAATGTACTATATTGTCTACCATCTCTTGTGCCATCCCTTGGTTATCTCATGTTGTTACAATATTTCACCTTTTTATCTGATAGATTCTATATGTGCTTAATTGGTTACTTGAAATTGGATAGGGAATGGGGTAAATCAAGATAAGCGGGGGTGGGGGGGGGTGGGAGGGAAATGGGGACCATGTCATAAGAAAGGGTATCAGTGTTTGTGAATTTATGAACCGTCTATTAATCACAATAAAAAAGAAAAAAGAAAAGAAAAGAAAAAAAAGTTGTTTTAGGAATGATTAGAAATTTACTTATTTGTATCAATAGAACTCAAGAGTGTTTAGATCTTCATCTTTATATATAATTTGTCACTTGGCTCAACATTGTTTCCCAGATGAGACATGTTGAGGAGACATTTTTATTCTTTTTTTTAATGTGGCAAGTACTTTTAATTTCAAAAAATGACATTTATTCAAAAATTTTTGAATGTTTATTAACTTTTGAATTTATTTACAGGAACTGCTTCCCAAAAATGTTAATCACAGCTAGATTGAAAGAGTATTTGGGAAGTGTGGCAATGTTGTTTACATAAGTATACCACATTATAAGTCTACTGGAGATCCAAAACATTTTGCTTTTGTAGAGTTTGAAACAAAGGAGCAAGCAGCAAAAGCTATTGAGGTGAGTCAAAGGTCCAAAGTGCATTTGCCTTCTCTTCTTGGAAGCCCATTTTTATTCTTTTTCTATAGAACTTTGAGAAAATGCAGTACATTGACCTAATTTGTGCTGAAACTTAACTGCTAAGTAAAATACAGTAAGATAAGAGAGCCAGAGTAATGTTTGTCAAGTCCTTTATCCAGAAAACTAGAATAAAAAGTATGTCTGATGGTTATGCAATGTGTGAGTGGTAAGGGCTGAAACATTAACTGTTATTTTGAAGGGATGCTATTACCAAAAGAGAAATGATTAAAATATTACGTATGCTTTATAAAAGAAAGAGGTGAAGATATAGGATTGCAGGTTGAATGTAATTGAAAATAATTAATGATGTTGTTTTATTAAATTGGCCTAATAAATAGCAGCCATGTTTTTTTATGAATTAGCCTGTTTTTTTCTCAACTACTCATAAGGATGTTTTTTTCAAATTGTCTGTGTTTATATACTAGAATCTCTCAATGATATTAGTTGGTGTAGCAATCAAATATAAAGCAAATGGGAGGAATAAAGTTCACAAAAATCTATCATCACCTTATACATCTATAGTTTATGTAGGTAAAAATAAGAAAACTGCCTAAGGCCTATTATCAACTCTATAAATTTTCTCAAAGTTTTTCTTGTCTTGATAATAATCCTGGGATATTAAAATATGAAGAAACAGGAATAATAGTTTCATTTCTACAAACTTTGATAGCATCTATACAAAATAATAGTAATATTTGGGATTAACATTTTAATAATAAATAGAAGATACAACTAAATTTTCTCTGGGAAAATAATACTTATCTATAAACATATACTCATTATTTAGTCACAAGAAGTTTTGCATTTTATTTTTTCATTAATTTTGTTAGATAGCTATGTATCATCCTATAATCACTCGCAGTAAAATGGTGGTTATGATCTCTTTGTATCTAAAAGGTCCACATGGAATTGTGCTACTAGCACAACCAGGCTCATTGCACCATTATCTACCATAGCTAAGGTATGGAAAAGAAACAGATATCCCTAAATAGATGAATGGATGAAGAAAATATGGTACTTATACACTATGGAATTCTATGCTGGCATCAGAAAAAATATCACCCCATTTGTAAGGAAATGGAAAGACTTGGGGAAAATATTAAGTGAAATAAGCCAAACCCCAAGAAACAAAGTCTCCATGGTTTCCCTAATTTGTAATCATTAGTGTATGACTAGGATTCTCCTAGCAGAAGATCAAAGTAGCTCAAACACTATGTATATATGGCCATATAGGATGAGGCTAAGTGAAATGAACTCCAGGATATGGAAACAAGAGGTTTATCTTTGGATTTTTGTTCTTAATGTACTAGGTGAAGTTATTTCTTTTTTCTTTTACCCCCCTTATGATTTATCTCATGTTCCTGTATCTGACTTTGGTACCTGGTATATTGTATATACATCAATTTGTTTATTTGAAATAGGGAAGTGAAAGGGAAAAACAAGTTGAGTAGGAGAGGATGAGAGGAGGGAAAGTTGGAGCAAAGCATGGGAAGGAGTATCAATGTTCAAGAAAGTAATGTCCCCACTACCTGACGAACTTACTGTAATCCCTCTATACATCACACCATATATATATATATATATATATGAGCCTTATAAGATCACATTCCTAGCTTTAGTAGATTTATTTTGAATGCTTTGGTGGAATAGAGCTCCTCCATTTACACAAGAATACTGGTTACAACGCCACTTTTCTAGCTTTGATAGACTCATTTTCAGTGTTTTTCCTTCTCTTGCACAGTTCCATGCTGTTCTAATTTAAGGCGCTCTTTTTTCATGTGGTTCTATTTCAAACATCTCTAACAAAGGTCATGCTAAAACTAATATGAAATTTCAAATCAAGTACTTATTTAAACATCTCTGTATTTACCTTTTCTGAAATGGCAAAGGCCACTAGTCTTGTTTAGAGAGTTAGTTTTAATTTCATGATAATTATTCTGAGAAGCTTTCATGTTGAACAAAATTTCATTTGCTTGCAGAACTGTTCTTCATTTCCTCCTTACTTTATAACAATTATTTTTTCACCCAGTATCCTATTATTTTTCAAAGTTAATCTTCAGTCCTTACTTCTCTGGATTGAATTGCATTTCTTTTGAAGACTAGAATAAAATATTTCTATTATATTACGATCAGAGTCAATCATTTGTTTGAAATCCTGTCCATCCCCTATCATCTCTATACTGACCCAGTTATTTTCTCGGATCCCTCTCCATATCTGTTTGAAAGAATTTTGTGCACAAATGTTGCCTTTCCAATTTTATTTAGGAAAGAAAACCAAATGTTCATCTGAATGGTTTTGTAAGTAGACCTTTGGAAATAACTAGCCTGAGAAAAAGGAAGATAATAATGGATAGTAAAATACAAAAATGATGTGTCAGCAACTACCCTTTTGCCTTAAATGCAAACACTGTATTAAAGTTAAACATTTGTGCACATTTATGTATGGCCAAAAACATACTTGCTTTGAGTCTTTTAGGTGCTTTCCTCCTCTTTTTTTCATATGTTTTTCTTTTGTTCAGGAAATTGTATTGCTTTTTAAAGATCACTAATGTTTATGTGCAACTCTATTTTTCTCTTTGTCCCTGAAAGATTTAGTGATTCATTTCATAAAGAATCTGCCAATATTTCATCATTAAAGTCATTTATCAGTGTTTTGCATATCACATGAGCAGATATTTAATTCATTCCAATAATTACCATATTCACTATCATATTGCCCATCAATTCCAAGCTTCCATGAACATAATTCTTGGAAACAATCCTCTTACACAGAAAAAAAGAAAAGCACAGGGGTTTGCTAATGCTAATTATCCTGACTGCTTACACAAAGCCATACTGTTATTTTCTGTTTTGAAGTAAGACTTAATTATCAATTAGATTAAAGGTGGAAAGTATAGTTGCCAATATTTGTTTTTAGCTGGCTTGAAAATCAAAGCTGCTGGTCTCTGTAGCTTATGTTTTAAAACTTTTATAAAGCCGATATTTAAACATTAACTTATTTTCTTTATGGTTGAATATTGTGTCTTTTAAGATTATGTATTGACAAATTACACCTGTGTATTTATTTTGGGACAATAAATTATAAAAATGAGTAAATCAAGCCAATATAGCTTTAGATGTGTTGGACATTCTTATGAAAAGTTTTAAAATTTGCTCCAAGTATTGCTAAAATGTATGTTACTCAATTATTAGCTGTGTTCACATTCGTATATAGTACAACTAAAAGTAAATCTTATTTCTCCTGTATAACTGGTGTATTTTCTGTCCTTGAATTTTGCTTTTCCATCACCTGGAACCTATGGGAGCCATTATTTTTTCTCTGTCCCACTTAGTGATTTTAGATTCCACCTAGAAAAGGAAATTACTGTATGTTCTATATTTGGCATTTGTCTTATTTTACTCAATATTATGACCGTGGCTCCTCTGCATGGCTTCACGTGACAGAATTTCTTCCTATTTTTAAATACCAATTCATGCTGTATTCTATTGTTTGTATTCTGTATCTATTCTTTTCTATTCTGTATGTATATATACATATGCATATGTATACCCCTATGTCCATATACATATATGTATGTATGTATACATATTTATGCTATTTTTTGGTTCATTCATTTGTTCGGACACTTTGGTTGTCTTCTTAACTCTGTCATTGAGGCTAATAATGCCTTCAAAATGATGGTTTTTAATAATTTGGTACACACTTAGACTTCTAAATCATAAGTTTATTGTATTTTGGGTGTTTATTTTCTATTTGTTTTGAATGATAAACCTCTATTACTTGTACACATTGATGAGAACAGTTTGATTTTCAGTACAGGTGTATCATGGTAAATATATTTTTAGTTTGTTGAATAATATGACTTTCTGTGTAATAATTTTCTTATTAATGGCTTCATTACTTTACCTTCCTATGAACTTTGTACAAGAGTTTCTTTTCTCAGCATCTATTACAAACACTTATGTTTTCATTTTTGTGTATGTATGTGGTTCTTAGGACACAAACAAGGGCCATGCACCTGCTGAGTATGTGGTCTACCAAGAAGCCAAGCCCAACTTTTGATTTTATGATCACCACCATTTTAACAAGTATTGGTTTTTTAAATTAGAATTGTTTGAATTCTTTATACAGTTTAAACATTAGTCACTTCTCATACACATGTCTTGGAAAATTTGTTTCAATATGTTTGTTGTCACCAAAAAATTTGTTTGAATATATTTGTTGTCACCAAAAAAAGGAGAAAATGATGTACGTTGAAAACTAAAACAATTGTTAAAAGAAATAAGAGAAAATATAAAAGATGTAGAAATATATCTTATATTCAAAGAGTAGAAGAATTAAGTTGATTAAAAAGTCTCTAACATAGTAACCTGGTGCTGTGGCTCACACCTGAATCCTAGCTACTATGGATGCTGAGATCTAAGGATCATGGTTCAAAGCCAGTCTAGACATTAAAGTCCATGAGAATCTTGTCTCTAATTAACCACTAGAAAACAGGAAGTGGTGATGTGGCTCAAGGAGTAGGATGCTAGCCTGGAACTGAAGAGCTCAGGATCAGCTCCCAGGCCTAGAGTTCAAGCCCCACAACTGACAAAAAAAGTCTCTAACATAAAATGTGATTCACAGATTCATAGGATTGCTACAAAAAGCAATCCTAAATCCATTTGGAGCCACAGACATAACAGGGAAATCAAATAATCAAAATAAGAACATTATGAACCAATGAGAAGGACGGACAGTATTAACTGATTTCAAATGACTAAAGTTGTAATAGTTTAACATCATGATGTTAGTGTAAGAATAGACAAATAAGGGCCAGGATTTTGGCCTACTGGTAGAATGCTTGTCTTGCATGCACAAAGACCCAGATTCGATTCCTCGGTACCACATACATAGAAAAAAAGCTGGAAATGGTACTAAGGCTCAAGTGGAAGAGCCAAGGACAGTGCTCAGGCCCTGAGCTCAAGCCCAGGACTGGCAAAAATAAAAAGAATAGACAAATTAATGTCTCACCTTAAGCTCCTGGAAAAAGAGCAACAAACCAACCCTAATCCCAGTAGAAGAAAGCAAATTATTAAAATCAAAGCAGAATTAAATGATTTGGAATCCAAAAAAACTATAGAAAGAATCAATAAAACAAGGAGTTGGTTCTTTGAAAGAATTAACAAAATTGACAAGCCCTTAGCAAATCTTACCAAAAAAAGTAGAGAGCATATCGAAATAAACAAAATCACAGATGAAAATGGTAATATCATGACAGAAATTACCAAGATCCAGAATATCGTGAGGGAATACTTCTCAAACCTTTATGCCAACAAATTTGAAAATCTAGAAGAAATGAATGAATTCCTAGCCAGTATTAACATACCCACACTGAACCAAGAAGAACTAACCCAACTCAACAGGCCTATTTCAAGCTCTGAAATAGAAATGGCAATAAGAGAACTTCCACCTAAGAAAAGCCCAGGGCCAGATGGATTCACTGCTGAATTCTATAAGGTCTTCAAAGCAGAGCTCACACCAATACTCCTCAAGCTCTTCAACGAAATTGAAAATGAAGGTTCTTTACCAAACTCATTCTATGAAGCCAGTATAACCCTCATCCCCAAACCAGACAGAGATTCATCAAAGAAAGAGAACTATAGACCTATTTCTTTGATGAACATCGATGCAAAACTTCTCAACAAAATACTGGCCAACCGTCTACAACAACTCATCAAAAAAATTATACACTATGATCAAACTGGATTCATCACAGGGAGGCAAAGCTGGTTCAACATACGCAAATCAATTAATATAATTCAACACATCAACAGGAGCAAGGACAAAAATCGCATGATTGTCTCAATAGATGCGGAAAAGGCATTTGACAAGATCCAACACCCCTTTATGTTAAAAGCTCTGGAGAAACTAGGAATCCAAGGAGCATTCCTCAATATAATAAAGGCTGTGTATGAGAAACCCACTGCTAGTATTACACTTAATGGTGAAAATCTAAAGCCATTCCCTCTAAAATCAGGAACGACACAAGGATGCCCACTCTCTCCATTACTCTTTAACATAGTACTAGAATTCCTAGCCAGTGCAATAAGGCAAGAAGCAAGTATAAAGGGGGTCCAAGTAGGGAAAGAGGAAGTAAAACTATCCCTCTTTGCAGATGACATGATTCTGTATTTAAAGAATCCTATAGACTCTACCCCCAAACTCCTTGAGCTGATTCAAAACTTTGGAAGAGTAGCAGGCTATAAAATTAACCCTCAAAAATCAATTGCCTTCATTTATGCCAACAGTGAGAGGAACGAGGCAATAATCAGGAAATATACTCCTTTCACAATAGCCTCAAAGAAAATAAAGTACCTAGGAATTAGCTTAACTAAGAATGTAAAGGACCTTTTTGATGAAAACTTTAAAACCCTAAAAAAGGAAATTAAAGCAGAACTAAGGAAATGGAAAAACCTCCCATGCTCCTGGATTGGAAGAATCAACATTGTGAAAATGACAATCTTACCAAGGGCTATCTACAAATTCAATACAATACCCATCAATATCCCAATGGCATTCTTTAAAGAAATAGAAGAGGCAATCCAAAATTTCATATGGAATAATAAAAGACCCCATATAGCAAAAACACTTCTTAGCAGAAAGAACAGCGCTAGAGGAATTTCAATTCCAAACTTTAGACTCTATTACAGAGCTATAATTATCAAAACAGCTTGGTACTGGCACAAGAACAGGCCTGAAGACCAATGGAATAGAACTGAGGACCCAGATATTAAACCACAGACTTATGGCCACCTAATCTTTGACAAGGGAGCCAAAAAAATAGAATGGAAGAAAGACAGCCTCTTCAACAAGTTGTGCTGGCAGAACTGGTTAAGCACCTGCAGAAAACTAAAGTTGGATCCTTCTTTGTCACCCTGCACTAGAATTAACTCCAAATGGATCAAAGACCTGGAGGTAAAAGCTGACACACTGAAAACTTTACAAGAGGGAATAGGAGATACACTAGGCCTTCTTGGCACAGGTTGAAACTTTCTTAATAAGGACCAAGAATCACAACAAATCAGAGAAAGGCTGGATAAGTGGGACTGCATTAAACTGCAGAGCTTTTGTATGGTAAAGGACATAGCTAGTAAATTAAATAGGAAGCCCACAGAGTGGGAGAAGATCTTCACCAAACATGAGTTTCTTTAACATGACATTCTTCTTAGGTGCAACTATTGCAATGCAAATACATTACGATTAATTCTTTGTGTAGTTGTAGATTTTATGATATTTGTCTTTTTGATTAAGTGGATAATTGGAATTTTTCTGAAAACAACACTAAAATTCCCAAATCCTTTTGAAAAGAAACTGATTAAGAGACAAAGTTCATAAGAAAACATGGCATTTGGATTTCATCCATGTCAATATTCCATAATTACCTTGAGTTTTCCCACCCCATCTCTGGAACTTAAGAAGAAAGCAGAATAGTTTCTTTCCATTATATCCCACAACATAGGCCTTTCAAACACCTTTGAAAGCAGTCCCTTGTAAAGTCACTTCCTTTATACTTACATCTTAGAACAATCAAAAAATAGCAAATATTAAATAATGATGGATGCCCTTTCCTTTTCTCAGCACTAATATTTTTACTATGTGATCTGAGCTTATTACACTTCTTGCTAAAGACTATATAGACAACATTAGTCCAGAGTTCTTGTGTGCGTTGGCATACCCGAGTTAAGTTTCTAGATACCAACTGTTCTGTACATACCCCATACATCCCATTGGTTTATGAGTGTTACTGAGGCAGACAAAAAATTAAATGCCTAGAAACTATCAGTAGAGCAGAAGATATAGGGGTGAGGTATTGTAATTGCCAGAGGTGACCCTACAGACGTAAATGCTATTAGTGAGGCAGGCCTCTATGAATCAAGCGTTTGTGGACACATCTAGTTGAAAAGCAGGAAAGGAAATACAGAAGGAAACATAAGACTACATGCAAATCTGTTCCATTGTTCCATTGAATATATCTTTGAAAGACAGGTTCATGATTTTTCTAAACCCAACATTAATGTAAGAGTAGAAAGTATCTGCTTTCCGGTCCCTTGGTTATCTTTCCCATTCATTGTCTGATCTCTCATATATATATTCTACCTACACCTGTTTGAAATAAATAAAGGCAAGTAGCTTCCTTAATCATTGAGAAATTCACCCTACTGATACTCTGTCATTCTCCAAAGCAAAGGTACAGGCTAACATCCACAGAGTTGTAGTTGAATTTACTAATAATTTGGGAGATATTTTACTCAAATAATGAAGTCATCTTGGTAAAGCTACTTTTCCTTTCTTAGAAAATATTGAAGGTATCTCTAAAACCCCACTTTTCCATATAACTTAATGTTACATTGACTTTTCTTTTTTGTTTCTTTCTTGCAGCTAAATATTTCATAACTGTCTTAGTTAGATTGGTTACCTACTAGTAGGTAACTGTGTGTGTTACAAAACATCCAAGATAAACCACTTCAATGGAGGAAGTCATTATTTTGGTTCATGGTTTCAGAATTTTCCTTCATTCTATGGTCATTTGGCTCTGGTGCATTTATGCCTGACAGAGTTGAGTGTGCAAATTATGGAAGAAGAACATGGTAGAGAAGAGATGCTTAATCCATAGTACTAAGAAAACAAAAAGAGGAGAGAAAAAGGGTTGGAATCTCAATATATCTCTTAAAGGTGCCTCCAAGTAGGCCCTAAATCATTCCGTTTCCACCTTTCCAATGAGGTCAACACATGGAAAGGAGCACTCTACAAAAGAGATTTTGGTATTTGTGAAGACAGGAATCATAATTCTAAGGAATTATTTGAAAATAGCCAGACCTTGCAAAGATCTGACCTCTCAATTGGAAAAAAATTAAGGAATAAATATCTTAAACTCTAGATTATCTCAAGCAGTAAACCCAAGACCATAACTTGCTAAATTAAAGCTATGATGACATCTGGAACTGTTATCTACCCTGGAAACCATTGGCTTTTCTTTATCTCTGATAAAGTAAATATCCTCCAGTGATAACGAGAGTTTGTGGAAAATGAATCCCAGATGCAGGTCTTGCTGATGATCCATTCTTGAAAAGCTTAAAATTTATATTGAAAATTAAAACAATAAATCTACTATGACAAGAAGCAGGGTAAAAACAAGCACTTTTAGACTCTGGAAATGACTTGTGCGCTTTGAAATTCTGTTTTCCTTACTTCCAGAAATGTACAAAAACAATTCTGGGGTTGACTTATAGAGATGAAACTATAAAATTCTTTTTATATTAAATTTTTGGTTATTTTTTGTCTCCAATGCTAATATGCTCTTTGTTCACCCAATTCTAAATTTGATTGAATTATATATAGAAATCATACTCTATCTCAGAAGGCACAAAATCCTCTGGAACAATGTCAAAACCATGTTTCAGAAATTGCTTTTCTCATTTCTGCATAATTATTTCCTAATATTATTGAAGCTTCATTCATTTAGGAAAATTCTTAATCGATTATCTTTTCTTTGTTCCAACCATTCCTTCCCTGCCTCTCTTCCTTCCTTCCTTCCTTCGTTCCTTCGTTCCTTCCTTCCTTTCTTCTTTCCTTCTTTTTCTTCCTTCTTTTTCCTTTTTCTTTTCCTTCTATTTTCTGTTTTACCCTGTATCATTTTCCCAAATTCCCTTCCTGTTCTCAGGAGAATCATGAATTTATTTTTTTTGGGGGGGGGCTGGGAAGGAACTGGATTCAACTTAATTCTAGGATTTAACATTTTTCTGGTGGACCTGAGCACGTTATCCTATTCAACCTTTGATTGCTTCACTTATTAAAAATAGATCTAATACAACCTACATAAAAATAATGCAAGGAAATGTCAAAAATCTAAAAGCCCTGATAAATATAAAAAATTCAATAAAGATATGACATTGTTTTTAAATAGTATTCCTCCTTTGCTCTCTATGCCATCCCTATCCATTTCTTCATGATTTAAATACAGTTTATTAGGAACTTGCTAAAAGTTCTGTGGAGAGAAAAAGAAAGTAATCTCATTTTCTACTCAATTAGTTAATCATTTATAAGGTAAGAAAAGAAATAAATGAGACAAATTAAAAGTACATAGTTCTTTTAAGATATTTAAAAATATCTAGTAGAGACCAAAACCAAATTACATTTATATACATGTATGAAAAATGTCACAATAAAGTTCATTTCCTTGTACAAGTAATATGTGCTAATAAAAATGTTTGCTTCCTATATACAGTTTAGGAAAAAAATGCTTTTGCTTCTGCTCTAGAGAATATAACTCTTTCCTTCCCCAAGAAGAGTGCTGGGGAGCATTTCTGAGTAAGCTCAGATTTTGCTCCTATGTGGAGCTGCTTTATCAGACACTGATTGACCAAAGCACTCATCTGGAATTGCTTTAGTTTCAAAATTTTGTTTCTTTTAAATTTTAAACAGCAATATTTATTTATTTTTATTTTTTGATTTATTTTAGTTTATTTTTTATTGTTAGGGTAATGTGTAAAGGGGTTACAATTACATTTGCCAGGTAGTAGGTGCAGTACTTCTCATACATTGATTCCCCTTTTCATGTTTTTGTCCTCATTTCCCTTCCCTAATCCCCTCCCAATCATCTTGTTTCCCCCTTCCCTTTCCTATTTCAAATAAACAAATAAATGTATATACAATATACCAGGTCAAAAAGTCAGATACAGTAACAACATGAGATTAACCAAAAGGCAAAAAGGAAAAGAGATATAGCATAGAACATTAAGAACAACGATAACACAAGATAAAGCTCTTGTTTCCATATCCTTGAGATCCTTTCATTTAGTCTCATCTTATATGAACTTATGTCAAAATTTTGTTTTCAATTTTAATTTAATTGTATTTTCAAAATGATGATTTTCAAAATAATGGCATTCACTGGGAAGTGGATGAAACTAGAGTGAATCATGTTGAGTGAGATAAGTCAAGACCAAAGGAACAAAAGCACATGATATCTTTAATATGTGGATATTAGATCCAAACTGTACAAGAGCGATGACTCAATATTTGGGTATCCAAGGGTATGGACATGGTCTTGGAGATATAAACATAACTACATAAATATAAAAATCTATAATGGGCTATATATTTTATAGGCATAATGTTTTATTACATATATTAATTTGTATCTATGACATACAAACTCTTAGCTTAATTTTAATTATGTCCTAAAATTTAAAAATGATGTACAGAAGTCATAGTTATATACATAAGGCAGTGAGTATATTTCTTGTCAAACGTTGTTATCCCCTCATTCATTTTCTTCCACTTTCCCTCCCCTCAATCCTCCACTGCCAAGTTGTAAAGTTCATTTCCAACATATTGTCTTATGAGTATTCCTGTTGCATTGGTTTGCCCTTTGTTCTTTGTATTATCATTTAGTTTTTCTGCTTCCAACTTCACTAATTCCCATAAACCTATATAAAATGCATAGAGTACTGTGAAGTTACTCTTTCTTTCCCCCTCACCCATCAAGATGATTTTTTTTGCCAGAAATTCAGGTCCTGGGTCGTTTTCAGAGCTAGCACTTTATCACTTGAGCCATAGCTCCACTTCTGGCTTGTTTTCTGTTTATCCGGTATCAAGGAATCAAACCCAGAGCTTCATTCATGCTAGGCTAGCACTCTACCATTAGGCCACATCCAAGCCCTCAAGATGTTTTATATATATATATATATATATATATATATATATATATATATATATATATACTCTATTGTGTGATAAGCCTCTAGAGAATTCTCAATACATTGGATGAGCTTTATTAGCTTTTACTCTACTTGAATGCTAACTTGATTAATTTTATACATTGTAGAAATGCAACAAAAGTATTATATTCCCAAGGGAACCTTGAACCTCTGTGGATTGGGTGTTAATGAATGTTCCAGTGCTGCAAAGATGATTAGATGGATGAGTATAAGGAGAAATGTAACATATATCTGGTTTAATAGGTTTCACCTTTAAAGAAGTAACCATCCATCAATATATTCCAGCCTTTGTCCATTGGTTGTGTTATCAGATCATTTACATAAAGGCTGTTGTGTATTCTTCTCAATTTTACTTTGATACTCCCAAAAGGGATATCGTTTTTTCTGTCTTCTTAACTGTCTGTGTATCATCTATCTTATTTTTTTTGTATTATTTTGTGATGCTAGATATCAATGGCAGCATCTTGCACATGCTAGGCAATTTTTCTACAGAGGGGAAATTAGGGCTTCCCTACCAAGTAAGTACAAGATAGTGGGTGGATTGTTTCCAGCACATCCAGGAAAGGAGAGTACTTTGCCATTCACAGCTGTTTGCTCAGTGTGTGCATTCCTAGCCCCTCTGTAGTGGTGTTTGGGGATGGGGCACCCTGAGATGCCATGCAGCATGATACCAGTCCTTGACCAGTCAGACTATAGCAAGAAGCAAAGGACCCTAAATACACCCTTCGTGGGGAGAGACAGATGGGATATAGGTAAATAATAAAAAAGATTGTCTTACCTAAAGGTAGACACAATACTGGAAAAAGTTACAAAAATATGTTTGTTATTTTTAGCTTAGAAATATCAAAGCATGAGTAAAGTCCTGTGTTATCATTACTTGGATTGTCTTCTTTCTGGTCAATGCTTACTCATCTACATTTACAAAGCAGAAATATTTTCAAGAATGAACTAACAAAATTTAAGATTGAGATACATATGGTAACAATATATTTCCAGAAATAACTGCAAAGAAGATACAGAACTCAAAAGCTGTCTCATTTTACATGGACTAAATCATTACAGCTTAGGAACATTATCTGAAGAAAATCAGGAGAAAATTTCAACACAATCTTTTATCCAGGTTTCTTAGTTTTATTTAATGTTGAATCATTTAAATAGAAATATATTTGGAACTTCATAGCAAAATTGAAATAATTTTCATTCATTACCAGGACCTAGACTTTTAGTTAAAATTCTTCATATTTGAATCTAGATATCAAAATTCTTCTCCATGTTGAATTACACTTCAAAAATGTTATACAACTTTTTTATTCAATCATTTATTAATGAGCTAATGGTCATTACTCACAAGCCTGGAAATTATTAAAGTAAAATTTTGGTTATTGTTTTATATATTATTTATAAGGATGCATATTTATTTTATAAATGATAGTAATCCAATTTAAAATAATGTTCATAACACTTGTATCACTAAGCCACCACTTCATTTTGTTTAATGATTCCTATATATTAGTATAATAGATATAACTTCCCCTCTTCAATTCCACTTCATTCACTATACTAAATATCAAAAATCAATTCCAATCTTATATTAAACCACAAGTTAACATTTTTCTTCCATCCAAGTTCTAACCAGGCCCAATCCTGCTTAATTTCCAAAATCAGATGAGATCAGGTGCATTCAGGGTGGTATGGATGTAGACAATTGAAATTTTTATTTTTTCTATATTTTGCATTTAGTCATTTCTCTTTTTAAAATTTCATCATCTGATGTATTATGAAGTCTGTGCATGTTATACACCTGGGATGGCAGATTATTCTAGACAGTCCTTGTTTTTGTTTTTCTATTTGTGTTTGTTTTGTCAGTGGTGGGGCTTGAATTCAGGGCCTGAGCACAGTCCTTGGTCTTTCTTAAGGCTAGAGCTCTACTACTTGAGCCACAACACCAATTCTGGCTTTTTCTGTGTATGTGGTACTGAGGAATCAAATCTGTGTCTTCATGTATGCGAGGCAATGTTACCACCGGGCCAAGCTCCTGACCCAGTCCTTGTTTTGTGTCAACTTGCAAGGATCCTAGTAGTTGACAATAATAGTGTTTATCTATTCAAGGAAAGCTGAGTCCTGTGGAGCATTTGATACATATTTTGACCTTTCAGAGAAAGGAAATAAAACAGACTGTGCTTATAAGGAACTTAGATTTTAAAATTCAGTTTGTAGAATGAGTTATCATTTCTAATATTCTCTAGTGACAATCCTTACTAATTAGCAACAGTCCAACTTACCAAAGCCAACACAGACTTTCTTTGGGTTTCTAACTGCTTCACTATAGTAAAATCAAGATATAATAGCAAGAAGAGGCTGTGTTTAATACTGAGAGGTGCACTCTGCAGAAAGGAACTCATAGATATAGAATTAAAAAAATATTTTCCTTCCAATGGTTACTTATACTCAGAACCAGATAGGAAGGCTCTCTGTTGGGTCAGCCACAAAACTTCTAGTTTATTCATAAAAAGATCTAATAAAATTAATCAGCTCAATAAAAATGAAAACCAAGTGTATCTGAGTGTTGATCTCATAAATTCAAGCCGCTTGTTTGAGTGGATTCAATATCCCTAAAGTTTATTAGAAAGCAAAAAAGAGCAAACAAAACAAAAAAGCAAAAGAAACCCTTGACTCAAATGTATACATACATATTCATACATATATGTATATATTACCAGACCTGGAGCTTAAACTAAGGGCCTGTGCACTGTCGTGGGGCTTTTCTCAGGGCTAGAGCTCAAGCACTTGAGCCACAGTACCATTTCTGGCTTTTTCTATGTATGTGGTACTTTGAATCCAGGTCTCCCTGCATGCTAGGCAAGAACTGTATCATGAGGCCAAAATCCTGGCCCTCAAATATTCCTTTTAGTTTTAAATTATTTTACCTGGTTGAAAAATTGTTCAACATGTAAATTTATGAATACAGTGAATCTTAATCAAGTGCCAGACTCAGAGTTCAAACCACAGTACTTCCAAATCAAAAAGTGTTCAGATACTTTAATTGAAATACTCACTTGGATTTTAAAGAAATCATGGAAACTAATTTATGATATCTATGAATCCAGAGAGGAAAGAGTAGATCAAGGGTTACAATCACTAAAATGGTAATCCAAGATTAAAGTATAAACTCTACCTTTTGTGAGTTCAAATAACATAGACAATATCTCTAATCTTAACTTGTTCTAGGTAACTGATAGAATAATGGTGACAGCACGTTCAGTTCATACTGAACAGAGTTTTCATGATGGGATAAGAGTTAGTTGTAGAAAATAGAAAGCTCAGTAAGTCTAAAGTGCTGTACACATTAGGATTATTTGCTCAAGAGAAACTATGAACCCACAAATACTTCGCAAAACTTAATATTTAGCAAGACTATTTTACATTGGTAATATTTGGAAAGAAAACTCCATTGCATATGATTCACTCCATTAACGGTAAGTAGCCTAAGGCTGTTCCCAGTGTGACATTCTTTCTAAGCTCTCTACACTTTCCCTCCTGCAACAGATAGATATTTAATAACTACACACAGAAAGAAAGCTTGGCTATCTTAAATAGTTCTCATCATTCAGATATTATAATTGTCATATTCAGTACATATTATTTTCAATATGCATTTTTTCCATTTACTTTTGTTTTATTGTCTATGTACTTATGTATTGATAAAAATAATTGCTCTACTAGAAAACTTCCTTACATCTACAAAAAAGGAGGGGGCAGTTCTTAAAAGCATGACTATTTTCTTCCCCCAGAATATGATCTAGCTACATTATATGTACATATTGTAACTCAAAGACAAATATGAACACTAGGGAATAATACATTTTCATCTACCCTGGCCAAGTTCTGTATTAGGACTTCTAACTGTAAGTTGCTGTTTGGAATACAGAATACTCAAGAATTTTAACAACAAAGCATCAGCCCATAAGCTATTATTAATTCCTATTTAGATGGCAAGGTCAAATCAGCTAGAGTTCTTTTTTTAACTGGGATAAGTATTTTTATTAATGCAACTCATTAACTATACATAGAATTTATAGTCATTTTGTACATATTTATTGTGTTGGCTATGTGCCATGCAGTAGGCCAGAGCAAGGGGATATATATATATATGTATATATACATATATATGTGTATATATATAGATATATACAGGGTAATTTATAGAGAGGTTACAGTTACATTCACCAGGTAGTAGTAGGTCCATTACTTCTCACACATTGTTACTCTCATGATTTTAAAGTCAGTTACCACTTTCATGTAGGACCCTGAATAAACAGTTGGTTCCAGAACAATGAATTTACCAGGTAACCACCACAATTCATCAAATGCGAAAAAGGATTTGTCAGTCTTGTAGACAAGAGGGCCTCTAGAACAACTTATTGTTTTTAGTCTTCACACCAAGAATATATTCAAACAAATAAACCTGTTCTATCTTGGTAAAACAATGCTGAGAAGTGTATTTTTTAAAGAAACTCAGGAAAATATACTAGTGAAAGATGTTAAAGAAGCTTCTTAGAAACTGTGATTTTAATGTCTAAGATGGGATTGTAGGCAGTAATAAATAGAATTCATTGCTACAATCATGGCTTTTCAGTGTGGTAAAAGAAAACAGGAAAAATGGTTTTTATAACTCCTTTCCTCTCCAGATCAGCCTCTCATTTTCCAGCATCATTCTCATTTGAAACTTTCTGTAAGACTTCAAATAATAAGTATGCCTAAGAGTGGTACTTGCCTGTAGTACCAGCTACTTGAGAGGATAAGGCAAAAGAATCATTTAACTTCATGAGTAAAAGACCAGCCTAGACAACAGAGCTAGACATCTCCTTATAAAGTAAACTAAAAAAAATGTATAACCAACTCCAAAACCAAATATTGCATTTTTTCACTTACCTATGAAATCTAGACCTAGAATACGATGATGATGATGATGATGATGATGATGATGATGATGATGATATTAATGATAGTATGGGGCATGAGTATAAATGGGAGCTTATGTGTAGGGAATGTAAAACAGGTGGTTGGGAAATGTATGTTACCATTTACAGTAATTGCATACTCAAACCTGCCAAACATTTGTTTGAAAAGGAGGGAAAATGGGGGATAGTACTATTATAGAGGTTAACTTGTTCAGGTTATATTATATGCATCTATGGAAATACCATAAATTAAACCCCATGTCTTATTAATGCATTAAATTTTTAATTTAATTTAATGAAAAATAAATTTTAAAAATGATCTTGAAAATAATGAAAAAAGACATTTGAAACTTATCCAAAATTTTATCTATTGCATCCTGGGATCAAATATTTATAGTTACAACTCAAGTTTTTCATTATTATGATAATTACTTCTGCTTCAATATACACAGGCTGACTGAGACCCATATTAATATATGTGAGGAAAGTGAATAGTGTCAGAACCTATGGAGAGAGGAATCTATGAAATGATGCTACATTATAGCTCTAAATACCCTTTTTTATCTAATCATTAAAAGTCTGCAGAAAGACTGGAAAGGAAATTTTAAATACTTAAAAATACAATTTTCCTATTGTTTCCATTATTGTTCAACAATTCAAGTATTGCTTGTGCTACTTTCAACCAGTCATAGGCACTGTCTTGGGTTCCACTTTCTGTAAAATAAAGGGTAGGCAGGGGTTAGGGCAGAACTCTATATCAAGTCTTCTTTTAATTAAAATTTTCTTTTATCACAGAAATGTTACCATATTATTGTAAAGGTTGAGTACTTTAATATATTTCAGAAAATGATGCCTTAAAATGGAGTTTTACCTGGTATATTGTATATACTCAGCCTCCTGAGTATCTAGGATTACAGGAGTGAACCACCCCACCTGGCTAACTTTTTAGACTTTTGTCTTTCTTAGAACATTCACCACTGAAAATCTGGGAAGAATAGCTAACCTTCTATTTCTCCATGTCCCCAAGTCTGGAGAAACTACCTCCTCACTTGAAGATGTATATAATAAGAACGATAGAGGTCTTGAAGACAAGATTGCATTGTAAAGCCCATCCTTCTAACGTTGTACATGCTGCTTCATTTCACATTCAAGTAGACAGTTTAGTGTCCCCTCCCATAGAAATAAGCTTATATCAAGAGTCCAGAAACAAAAAATATAATTAGAGATTAGTTGATTTTCTGTGATGCTTTGTATTTTTACGGCCAAAAGAAAAAAAGTAATGAATAGAATTTATATTCCTTCCTAAAATCACTAAATTGTTGAGATATTTGTTTATAACGTCAGTTTATTCTATCATACACATATAATTAAGTATGGATTCAGGGTTTTCTGTAAACTCTCTACTGCTGGCCACTACTTTATTGTAATTATAACCTTCAGTCTCCTATGATTCTCATAGCATTGTCTGGTTCAGTGAGGAGGAATGAAGACATTTATTTCTTTGCCTATTGCCTTCTGTTTCTGTTGACAGTGGCTTCTTTTCTCTTCAACTCCCACTCCAACATAGGAGTCTCTCCTGCATTCTACTGGAGAGAGAGAATATTGATCCCCTTCCGTGAAGGTGTTACCCAATACTAAGCATCTTCTCCAACACTAAGTCTTCACTTAACCTTTACTCCCAATCTCTTCTATCTGTTCATCATGTTCATCTGCTTTCAGGTAGGATCCTGACTGACTAGTTTATTCATTTATTTGCACACTTACTTACTTATTCATTTATTTGTTGTTGTTGTTGTTATTATTGTTTGTTTTTTTGCCAGACCTGGGGCTTGGGCAGTGTCCTTGAGCTTTCTCAAGGACAGCACTTTAACACTTGATCCACAGCACTACTTCTGGCTTTATCTGTATGTATCAAGGAATTGAACCAAAGGCTTCATGCATGCTAGTCAAGAACTCTACCACTAGGCTATGCTCCCAGCCCTGACTACCATATTTAAAAGCTAGAGGCAAATCTTCATTTGTCAGTTCAGACAACCAGGCCATAGAATGCATTCTTAGGTAACATCATTGAAGTCTGTTAATATTTGCTGCATTTTATAGCATCATACAAGCTACAGCAGTGACTGCAGTCTGTAGATTAAATCACATTATATCTGCATATATGAAGTGGAAAGCATATCGAGAATCAAAGAAAGAAATATCTTTGTTAAAGGGATGGCATTTTGAATCAAGTCAAAATTCACTTTTATACCCAATATAAAATTACTTCCTAAGAATTCTTTCCTATATTAAAGACTATTATGTACCATAAAAGTTAGTGAGTCCTAAGAATAATAGGAGGCAAGGCACTGTGGCTCATGCCTGTAATCCTACTACTCAGAAGACTGAGATCTGAGGTTAGCAGTTCAAAGCCAGGCTGACTGGGTGGCCCTTATCTCCAATTAACCACTAGAAAAGGGGAAGTGGGTTGTGGTTTAAGCGGTAGGGTGGCAGCCTTTAGCAGAAGAGCTCAGGGACTGTGCCCTTGCCCAGTGTTCAAGCCCAAAACCCCCTCCTCCTCACACACACACACACACACAAAAGAATAGCAATAGGAATGATAAAAATTCTAATTTTATCTATTTATTTGAAGAAAAAATAAAACCTAGTAATATCTGAAGATACTGAAAATTTTGTGAAAAAATAAAGTTCAATTTATTTTTTTATTTTTTAAATTTTTTTTCATATATTTTTATTGTAATTAATAGAAGGGTTACATGATATTTGCCAGATACATTGCCATACATTGATACCCTTTCACATTATTAGTGTATTAAAATCAAACAAATGATTGTCATGTTTTATTTTTAGTGTACAAGTACTAGAAAAGAAGAAAATTAATGATTCTAAAAATAAATATAGCGTTTGATTTCACTGTATATTGAACATGAAAACAAGACAAAAAAACTTTACCAATATATCATATAACTTAGAAAACCTAATTAGACACTAATACATTAAATATTAAATATTGCTACTTACAATTTTGTGCAAATAGTTTAGTTTTTATGATGGAAATATTTACTTATTTATTTATTTGCAGTGATGGGTTTTGAATTCAAAGCTTTATACTTGCTAGTCAGGTATTGTGTGCTTATTCATTGTATCAGCCTTCTTTCATTTATTCTTAATGTTACCAAGAATATGTAGGATGATCAGTAGGTAAAAGCTAATAATAATACATTTATTATGATTTATTATAAACAAAGCTATGGGCTAGTTGGTCCATAAAAATGGTTTTGTTTTCTTAAACTTCTTAGAGTTTATATTTGAATTTTTCTTCTTGCTGTTTGTTTGTTTGTTTTTGCCAGAACTGGTGCTTGAACTCTGGACTTGGGCGCTGTCTCTGGGCTTCTTTATGCTAAAGGCTTTACGCTCTATCACTTGAGCCACGGTGCCATTCCTGACTTTTTCTGTGACTGATTTTACATAAGAGTCTCTCAGACTTTCTTACCCAGACTGCTTTCGAACTGATATCCTCATAGCTCAGCCTCCTGAGTAATTAGGATTACAGGCATGAGCCACCAGCACTCTGCTACATTTATGTATACATAAATACCTCATGTATATATAAATACCTCATGTATTATACATGAGGTAACTATTTTTAAATTTGCTTTAAAGATGAACAGTCTGGACCACACAGCAACCTGTTGATTTACAGATTTATGTTATGAACCAATTACTCAATTTCATACAAGCATGCTAATTTGATCATCCATATTTATCATAGGAGAAAACTGAATTTGAGAATGGTTGTAACTTGTTCTTCCTAAGTTCCTCCCCACCCCACTAAATGCACACACACACACACACACACACACACACACACACACACACACACTGAATATGTTAGATACTCTATATTTTAACTTAGTTAAATCAGAATACTTGTACGCATGTAACACTTTTAGAAAAGGTTTTGTTAGATCAGACCTTGACATAAAGCCATAGATGAACTAGACTAGTAAAACAGCCATTCTTGTGTCTGCTGCCCAAGAGTTTCCCACAATTGTTTCATTCTTCCTCAGCAGACTGTTCACCTCAGCACCTCTGTCAAGATTCACTGCCCCTTTTACAACAGTGAAGTTATGAAGAGGTAAAGGAAAACCATTAAGAATAACTCATGTGGTGTTCAGATTTTTAGGTAGGTCACTCAGCTGAATGATGCTTTCCCAAGGGAAGGAGAAAGATGAATTGTTGAGACAATACATAGTTCCAGAGGTAGTCCTGGGCCTTCCCCTTCCATCACAGTAGAATGTGAGACTTGAGAAGGTAGTGCATTTTTTTGTTACCTTACTGTAATGTCTATGAGGCTGAGAAGTGCAACACACAGAAAAGAAATTGGGTAGTTTTCCCTTTAGTAGCTACCATAATAAAGGATGCCTCTTTAAAATAAACGGGGAAAACAAAACACTCAAGAGGGGGGAGAAATGTGACCATTCAAAATGTGAGTTAGCAGCCAGAGTTATCTCAACGTAATAGAAATATTAGAGCAATTCGACAATAAATACTGTTTTCTAACATTCCTTTGGCTGCAGCTACCCCAGATCAAGGCTATTGGTTTCCAAAATGATAACTCTTGTAAATACTGCAGGAAAGTATACATTTCACATTGCCTGGCTGCTAGTGAAATCATTCTTGGAAGTGAAGGACTGTTGTTAACTCTGTCTCCTTCTTCCTCCATTTGTTTCTGTAGCTCTAGCCCATTTTTCCCTAAGCCAAACCATATATACGTCTCCTCCCTGGAGACAAGGAGTCTAATTTGTGTTACCATGGATGTACTTATTGTGAGCTTTATGGTAAATCATATAATAGGTGATGAGTGTTTCAGCATCCTATACACCCATGCCTGTGACTGACCCATTGCTGGCTGAATAAATATTTGCCAAACTGAACAAAATGGAAACAATTACAGAGCCAGATGTATTTTCTATCTACTGCATAATAAAGGGAGGGCTTTCCTTCCCTACTGGCTTGCTATACATTAAACTGGGGGCAAATTTATCACTTTTTAATTGCTTTTAGGACACATATTTTCACTTGAACAAGTATAGTGTGTCTTCCAGTCATTAGTTTAACAGGACAGTCTTGTTTCTGTACTCTTTGGGCTTCTGATCATGATGTACTCTTATGCACCCTTTCTTATCATGCACCCTTTCTATTTTACTTTTATTTTTCTTGATAGTTAATTCTTCCTTAATCTCATCTTCTTCTAAGACAAAGTTAGCTATGCCAAAGCCAGCAAAGCCATACATTATTTTTTCTGTTATATATTTTTCAAGGTGCTTATCTAATCATATTCCATTTCAGAATAGTAGGCTTGTGAGAAAACATGTTAAAGATCTTCTAGTCCATGTCATCTGATTCTCAATCTGATTCCCAGTGTGTTCATTAAAAAGCAATATTGAATAAGTAAGAATGAAATATAAAAAGTGGTAACTTTTTGTGTTTTTTTCCCCCAGATTCAGTTATTTCTTTTTTTCTTTTCTTTTTCATCCCCTTTGGTTTACCCCCTGTAGTCACTGTTTTTCGTTTTGGTACTCTGTGAATTGCATGTAAGTTTATCTGATTTGGGGATGGGAAGGGGAATCACAGAAATGGTAAGTTCAAAGGACAGAGGATGAACCAATGCAAAGTGAGACAAGACATTATGTTGGAAATGAACTTTATAATCTGGGGCTGGGGGGAGTCAGAGAGAAAATGGGAGAAAGTGAGGGATGTTCAAAAACAGATGTACTCATTACCTTACTTATGTAACTGTAACCCATCTGTACATCACCCTATAATAAAAAATGTATTTACTTTATGGAATAATAATGATTTAAATAATAAAATGATTCTACTTAAGAAAACACAATAATTGATTTTCTTTGTCATCCAATAATTATGAGTTAAAAACTCCAATGATATATTTAAATATGAAAGATTTCTTAGTAATATCAGGCATAGTAGAATTTAACATTTGTATATCTGTATATATGTGTGTATATAAATGTGTGTACCTATGAAATATGTATGATATTTGGACTTGTTCATTAAATGTCTTGAAGATACCATTCCATAATCTACTTTTGTCCAGTATAGAATATTTTAACATGTACTCTGTAGCCCATATGTGAAATGAAAAACAAATTTTCTTTCTGAAATGAAGTCATTAATGTAGACTTCATATTTTTTTTGCCATGATAGAAACCTTTCAAAGTAATATTGCAAAACCATTTAAAACCTTAATAACTTCCTCATGGCTTTTGAAGATTATGAGATTATAATATCCATTTTATTGATTTTCCTCAAAATAAAAATATGAGCTTTTATAGGAATTATCAAACTGATCAAACATAATGCTTTCTTACAATACTGTAGCTGTATGTTCTTCCTAAGTTATATTTAAAATAAAAGTAATGACATTCTAGAAACATACTTTTCTGTTACTTTTTAAAAAATGGTATAGGTACTTATTATAGTAATATAGTAATATAATGATAATTTTGGCCATAGTTTTGTATCTAGAATAAACCAGCTATTTTGTTCTTTAAAAAATAAATTTAATCCATGGGATAATTGTAGAAAATCTGAGTTCAATGAATAGTGGGACAATACACTTCATATGATTTGCATCAATATATAGCGCAGATGACTCCAGAGTGAGAATTTCTCATGCAATACTTCATGTAACACTGAACATTTGAAAAAATGACTCAGTCATGCACTTGACATCGTTTTCACAGCACCATAGGTTTTTGTGAATTGAAAAAATCATTAGACCTGCAAAGAGCATTTTATATTTATCAACTGTCTACCTTCAGGAAAATAAACTTAGCACTCTGCTACACACTGTCTACTCTCCAAGATGTCATTAGCTTTTAACTGTTGAAGTAGAAATGACATTTATGCTTCCACTTCACAAACACCCAGTTCAAAATATTATTTATTGATGAAAGTTATGCAGAAGTTTTTATGACTGAGCTGTGGATGCATTATCTACTTTGGAAAGGTGACATTTTCCTCACGTGCCTAAAAATGAAAACAGACATGTGTGAAAGGAACCATTATGAAAATGAAATTTAATTGGATCAAGAAACAAATTGGAAATATGATACCAAAACTGATATCTCATTCTGAGTCTTCTGCCACTGTAAGAGTTTAAAATCAATTTAATAATTGATAATAAACAGTTTTGAATGTCTACTATTGTTAAAGGCATGTTATTCAATAAGAGCTATGGAATGTCATTTGTACAGCTACTCAAAGATAATAAAACAAGCCTTTTATTGTTTTGTTTCATATGCATGGCAACATGTTATTATACCAAATTTCTGGATGAAAAACTGATTTGGAAAAGTGGGTGTGCAGGATGCATCCAAGATTTAAAGTCATTTATATTTGATTTTTAACCCAAACAGTATGGGTTAATATGTGTGCTTAGTGTTGAGTTATTTCTTTTCACTTTAGCTGCAACTAGTGCCATACGAATGTGATTTAAATTTCCAGTTTGCCTTACAGAAAGTCGAGAGAGTTGACACTCTATTTCTTTGATTTACTCATCACCTGACTAGTGGAAATTCTCTATTGTCTGTTAGACTGAGAAACAACAGATAGTTGGATGATTATGACATGAAGCATATATATTATATGAGTACATACATACATATAGCATATATGTATATATTCTGTTAATCTGTTTTAGAACGTCTGGGCTGTTTTCATAACTTGGTTATTGTAAACTCTACTGTAAAGTAATTGGACTATTTTACTCTCCCATCCATAGTTTATTCGATTTCCTTCTTCTCTTCATTCCCTTCATTGTTTTATTCCCAGTGCCAGCCCTTCTGACTGGATTGAGATATAATGGCAATGTTCTTTTGATTTGCATTTCCATGATATCCAGAAATGTGAAGCATTTTTAATGAATTTATTGAGACATTTTTCCCAGCTACTGGGACTTGAACCCTGAGCCTTGCAATCTCAATTCACTTATTCACTCAAAGATGGCACTCTACCACTTGAGCCACACCTTCACCTCCAGCTATTTGCTGGTTAATTGGAGAAGGGAGTGTGTGCAATGTGTCCATTCAGGCAAACTTCTTATTATAATGCTCACACCTCAGCTTCTTGTGTAGGTAGGATTACAGTTAGTAGCTATGAGTACCCAGCTGGGGTTTATTTTTATTTTAACGCCTTGTTTATTCTTGTTACTAGTCTTTTGTCAGATATATTATTGGTCAAAAAAATTGGTCTTCTATTTTTTTTAGCTAATATATTGGCAGTGTCCTTCTGTGTGAAGAAGCTTTTAGCTTAATGAAAGTCCATTTGTCAATTTGCTTTCCTATTTTCTGAGCCCCTGGAATCTTAATTCAGGAAGTTATAATATGCTAATAAGTACTAATGTTTCCTTTCCTCTTTCCTCTGGTAGTTTTAAAGTTTCTAATCTTACATTAAAACCTTGGAATTCATATGGGCAAAGGGTGAGGGGATCCAGTTTCGATCTTCTGTGTTTTCAAATCCAGTTCACTCAGCACCATTTTTTGAAGAGAAGGTATCCTTTCTTCAGTGTATAGTTGGAGTTTCCTTATCAATCACCAAATGGCTCTAAGGACATGGGTTTATTTTTTAAGCCTTTTAATCTGTTCCATTTTGTCTTGTGTTGTGATGAAGCCATCATTGTAAATACAGTCTGTCTTTTTCCACTTTACAAATATTTTTAGTGAGTCTGAGTATAGAATCAGATAGAGTAAAAGTGAAGGATTATTTAGGATCAGCTAAGAGCGTGAGAGGTTGAGGGAGGTAGTGTACGAGTGGGTTCAAACTTGCAATTAAAGAATTCAAGACTATGTGCAGAAGGTGAAAAGATTGGAGATTGACTAGGTTAGGTTTACACAGAGAGTACTAAAAAATTAGTGAATATAAGTGAATTAATTTCTAACTAGCAAAGAATGCAGCAGCATGTGTTTACAATTGTCCATTATTTAGAGTAGGTATTTAAATTTGTGCCAATCACTATTCTAGGACCCAATCATAGTACCTGGTATAGAAAAAGTGATCCTCATTTTTTTTTCATTGCCTTCTATCAACCCAGACATAGAATTTTTTTTTTCATCCTAGGCCTTGAATTCTGGGTTTAGGCACTATCTTTAAGCTTCTTTTACTTAAGGCTAGCACTCAACTATTTGAACCACATCATCACTTCCAGCTCTTTATGGTGATTAATTGGGGATAAGAGTTTCATGAACTTTCCTGCCTGGGCTGGCTCTAAACCAAGATCTTCAGATCTCAGATCTCAGCCTCCTGAGTAGCTAGGATTACAGGTGTGAGTCATTAGTACCCAAATGAAATACACTTTAATATATAATCATTGCAGGGAAAAGGTCCATTATAAGTGACAAAGCTCCTTAAGAGTGATATATTCAATATGTAGACAATTTTCCTGAGACTTGCCTATTACGAATATTAGTCCATAGGATATCTAAGGCATGCTTACATCAGTGGTTCAAAACATCATTTTGAAAAGGAAGTTAAAGTATTTATTCAAAAATGTCTTTCCATGTACATCATACATCATTATCTTAAAGTAAATGGAAGATTTCAGTTATGGCAATATTTTTGTTCTTTCAAGGTAAATTTAGGGAGAGCAAAACAAATGCATGCTTAGCTTTGTATGCTGTTTTACAGATGTAGAACACAGCTACCTCAAATAGATGATGTAATCATTGAAGCATGGTGTGGAATGATTTGCTGTTCTGAAACAAACAGGCATGCGTTCAGGTGAAGGAAATAAATTGCCTATCAGAGTTTCTTCCAGGGTTTCCGATTCTCAATACCTAAAACTTTGTTTCTTAGTATTATAGCCTTTTAAATGAAGATATTAGTTAATAAACCATTCCAATATCTGCTAATTAAAAAAAAAGCATTGATTGAGTCGTTGGCTGTTAAGGATAATTTTGTAAGTATTAAATATTATGGTAACACTGCTTTCCTTCTATGACTCAACAACCTCCTCATAGGAAAAACTGTGCTCATCCATACAATCTGTTCTGACAATCAGAATCATCCTGGGAAAGCAGCTTTATACTAGCCCAACAACACCTACAATTTTACAACCAATATAAATTCATAAAAATAGTGGCTAAGTACTAGGAATAACTTTTTAACTTCCATAAATTTAGTTAAAAGAGGGGAGAGGGGAGAGGTAAAGCAGGAGAAATTGGAGGAGAAAAGGACAAGAAAAAACAGAGGAACCAGAGAAAGAAGAGGTCTTTCAAGTGCAATCTTTAAGGTTGGAGAAATGTGATCAGATTCTAGTTGTACCACTTATTGTGCTCCTTTGGCAATTTATCTAACTCTCAGCTTAGCATTGCCATGTATAAAGAGATAATAGTATCTGATAACTAATTTTTGCATGATTATCATGAGACTAATGTGTACAACAGAATGCCCTGGACTAAGGGCTTTGTCTACCATTCTAATTAGACAGATGTTAGCTGACACTAAGCCTAGTAGGGACTTTTTGACTTTTAAGACTAAACACTAAGGGGCCGGGAGTTTGGCCTAGTGGTTAAAGTGCTTTATCATACTTCTAACTGCCCACAGACCTGTATCCAGAATCTAGCTTTGCTACAAAACAATAAAAGGATGACCACCCGTCTATGCAATTCCAGAAACGCCAACCATCCCAACATAATCTTTGTGTCCTTCATGTAGTTTTTCTTAGATGTTTCACACTGCATTCTATACATTATTATGTGTATCTTAAATTTCCCACTGTACTGCAAGTTACTTTTTTTTTTAATGCTTGCTTTCATAATGTCACTATGAAAGGGCCTATCAGAGGCTTGAAGATTGCCGTTAAGTATTTGCTAAATTAATAATATATTTCTCTATTTTTCTTAGATATTAGCTGCTATAGGATACAAATAGATGCTTTAAAAGTTTTAGTGAGGGCTGGGAGTTTGGCCTAGTGGTCGAGTGCTTGCCTAGCATGCATGAAGACCCGGGTTCAATTCCTCGGTACCACATACATAGAAAAAAAACCGGAAGTGGTGCTGAGGCTCAAGTGGTAGAGCTCTAGCCTTGAGAAAGTCCAAGAACAGTGCTCAGGCCCTGAGCTCAAGCCCAGGACTGGCAAAAAAAAAACTAAACACTAACCATAACCACAAATATTCTTCAACTTGAACTTCTCCAGGCAGCTGATAAAATAAAAAGATGACTGCAACTCCTTCACTGGATTCTACCACGTTTTATGGACGAAATTGACTACAGAGTTGAAGGAAACATTTTATGGACGAAATTGGCTACAGAGTTGATATTCCTTCAACTGCTACATCTAAGCGTTTCACTAACATTGCAGTCAATTCAGTCAATAATTCTGCTTCTTATGTGCAAGTGGGGAAAACTTCAATTAAATGTAAATCAAGGGAACTATGTGGGTAGAAAATTTCAATATTGGCTCTGATCATATTTTTTTTACTTTACTATTTACTTTATTCTAGATTCTATGATTAAATATGTCTAGATAATTTAACTCTTTTATTTCAGTATCTATCAATTCCATGTCTTAAATAGATCAGTGACTTTCTTATATAAAGTCAAATATTAATGTACAAAAGAAAATTTTATTAGATAAATAGCTTTGCATTTGGACATATATGCATAGTTCATAAGATGTAAAAAAATACTTAATGAATTTTAACAAATAGAGAGTATGGTACTGCATGCCTGTAATCCTACCTACATAGGAGGTAAAAAAAAAAAAAACAACAGAAAAAAAAAGAACAACAAAAAAGAAAATGGTTCAAGGCCAGTCCTAGGGAAAGTAAAGGAAACTCTCTGAAAAATAAACTTTTAAACTTTTCAAGTAGTATTTTACCCAAGTAGACAATGTGACTTTCGAAAATGAGAGCCAACATTCAAATTACACTACTGCCAAATAAAGTATAGATTGGATTTAATCAAAACAGATTTTAGAGCAAGAAAATATATATGCAATGAAAAGATTTCAACTTTCTTTTGATTCTGTGTTCCTCAGTTGTCCAAGAGTAATCCATCTCTAGCTTTCCTCTGTTTCTAGGGAATTATGACATTATAAGAAGATGTTCT
This sequence comes from Megascapheus bottae, assembly GCF_031878675.1. Lineage (NCBI taxonomy): Eukaryota > Metazoa > Chordata > Mammalia > Rodentia > Geomyidae > Megascapheus > Megascapheus bottae. The sequence goes on from NC_143523.1 coordinate 34,952,862, forward strand.
CATAGGCAAAAAAGATAATTTGAATCACCAAATATTAGATAAAATGTAAAATGAGCCAGTAGCATATTTCTTTGTTTTTAAACACCTAATATTAACTCTAGTTATAAGGGAGATTCTAATTATAAGGAATACTTTTGAAAAGCCAAATTAAAGAATTCTAGGAATCTGTAAACAACCAGAAAATAAAAGTATGTACAATTTCCTGAGCCATCCATGCACAGATGGATAAAAATTATTTTCATCCACTCAAATTCTTATCTAATTAATTCTTTCATTTCTATTCACAAGCATAAAAAACAACTTTTATGAAGCTTATGTTCAAAATATATTGACAACATTTATTAAAGTCTGACCCAGGAATTAATTTTATGTTTCTGCTAGACCCCAGTAAACTTTAAAGCTCATAAGTAACTACAATCAACAGGTATATTCTATTAAAAAAAACTGCTAGATTGTTGGCATTATATGTTTTCATGGACATGTTTTACATTCTACTGTCAATAATGAAAAAGCAGAGACTATCATCAAATCCTCTATTAACCTAACTCATTCAATACACAAAACCTTTTCTCCTTCAGCTTCCGAAAATGAGGAGACTCCATACTGAAAATTATAATACAACCCAAAATGCAAAAGACTAAGTGTTTTGAATATGTTATGGTCTTGCAAGCAAAAGCATTGTGGCACCACTTACTCTCCAATCATCAAAATACATGGGAAGATATATAAACACCCATTGTGTTTTGAGAGAAAGATACACTAAGACATTTGTGTATTACATATTCTGAACCTTAAAGGAAAGCCAGCTGATTGTTTTCATTAACCTTTCATTCTCATGGAAGGGCAAAATCAATAATAAATTTATTCAACCAACTGAAAGGTAATTTCATGCAATTTCAGTTGTGATTCTTTTTTCATAGATTTTTTGGGTGTCTCACAAATGCTAATAAATGTATAATCTACCCAAATATAATCATGGTGGCTTTACAAAGTCATGGTGTGATTGTCTCTTTATAGTGAGATAATTATTACTCTAAAGACACACGTTCCTCTTATATTATAAAGCGGTATTAGTTGCTAATATTTCCTAAAAGCTAGAGGTGTCAGGGTTTCTGTTTTTAAACACTCTAGAGCATTGACCTGAATGTTATAACCATTTGCTGCCCAATTTTATGCCTGTTAGAAGCCAATGACATAGCAGCAATTTCTATCCTGTTGGTTTACTGGCTTTCTTGTTAGCACTGTCCCAGAGCATGGAATGATAACCTTCTGTCAATTATCAGCCAGCCGGTAGTAATTTTAGCTCAAGTAAGATTTTTTTGAACATGTCAAAATTCATTTTCGTTTTTTTAAAGTATAGCATATTTCTTCCAGGAACTTGTGTATTAATTTTTTTTGTCTTGTCTGTTTCCAAATGGAGAATTCAAATTCCATTTGCTTGTGCTGTTTGCCAGCAAAAAAATGTCTTGATATAAAATACTATCTTTAAAAGAAATGTAATTTCTTTTAAATTTAAATGTAATTTCAGCCAATTAAGCAGTTAAATATCTGAAGAAAAAGAAAATATATTTTTATATTATATAATATCTTTATAATTATTTATAACAATATATAATTATTTATTATTATAACTTACAGTAACAGATTATGCACTTAGATCTTTATGTATGATATATATAATTATGTGACTTATAAATATATATATATATAATCACTTTCAGCTAAGCTTTTCACGTCTATAACCTCCATAATTAGGTAGGAAGCTCTTCCCAGTTCTATGTGTAATGCTGGCTGGGAAGCTGGCTAGCCACAGAACATCTTCAAAATGCATTCACTTGTTCTTTCCATTAACAGGACTTTGTAACCCTCAGTTGTGTAGCTCATTTGACAATATTGTTTTGCCACATTTTGTTTTTCTACGGGTGTATGTATTATCACTTATTTACATTATTTTTTTGGCCAGTCCTGGAGCTTGAACACAGGGCTTAAGAAAAGTTCTTGGGCTTTCCTCAAGGCTAGTGCTCTGCCACTTGAGCCACAGCACAACTTCCAGCATTTTCTATGTATGTGGTACCAAGGAATTGAACCCAGGTCTTCGTGCATGCTAGAGAGGCACTCTAATACTAGGCTAGACTCCTGGCCCTTATTTACCTTTTTTGATTATTTTATTTTTGGATTTAATAGAGTTTGAATCCAGGACTTTACACTTGAACGGCAGGCACACTATAAACTGTGTAAAGTCTCCAGCTGTTTTGCTTTAGTTATGGGTTTTTCTCACATTTTACTTAGGGTGACCTCAACCAGGAATCCTCCTCTTTACCTTTCTCAGATGGTTAGGATTATATATGTGAATCATCATGCCATCCTTAATTTGAATCTTTAAACATTCCATATGTGACAATCTCTCACATTAAAACTAAACCTGAAGGTATATCTATAACCATGTTTGAGACTTAAAGTAAACCCATTTCCCTGGATTAATGACACCTACTGAGCTCGAGATAGCAAAAAGACAGCTTGAATATATAAATAGCCAATATGATTGAGGTAATAATACAAATAGGACTAATTGTCATAATTTATTCAATGCATATTTATGACACTGGTATGTGTCAACCACCACTCCAAGAATTAAACAAAGCACAGAACAATATAAACCGCACATAGTATATACCCTAAAGTTTTTATTCAGGTGACACAGCTTAGCATAGTTTATATGCATCACATATTTTAAAATAATGTGTAGCAAAATTGGAAAGGACTTGCCATACATTGTGTTATCTGTGTGAAGTATGTGTTTTGCAAGGAGGAATCAATAACTGTGACATGTTTTTTTCATATATCTATATCCAGAGCTACACTTATAGCTGAAGTGATGTGATTACATCATAGATATACATTTCTTAAGATCTTTCATGAAATACAGAGCTCAGTGGTGAAATTGCTCTTTGTTACAGTGGATAAAGTCACTTTTTAAGTCTGCACACAGCCTCCTTGGACCTTCGGAGGGAAAAAAATGCAAGGATTGGATTAGCCACAATACATTTTTCTCCTTTAGGCAAGCTTTGATAAACTAATCCAGACTCTCTGATCTTCCCTACCAAATACATCAGTTTTCAAACTAACTTACTGTTCTGCATTAGACAGTGGATACTGCATGTAAATAGAAGGACTTGACTTTGAAGTGTGAGAGCCTTGGGCATCTATTCTTAATCTTCTGCTTGTAAGCTAGTAGACTTAGGCAACTCCTGTAACTTTCCTAAGCTTTGACTCATCATAAAGTTCTATTAAAAATACATTTCAAGTGGGTTCTGGTATGAGACTATAGCCTTGGCTATTTACTAGGCTGAGACAGGCCTGAGAATGTAGTATGATATTTTTACTGGATTAATACAATACTTGAGCATTTCAGTCAAGTATCTTGCAAGAGGCTGGTAAAAGTACACTATGTCCCTTCCCCAGTTTGCTCGATATGCAGGAGGCAGGAGAGAGAGAGAGAGAGAGAGAGAGAGAGAGAGAGAGAGAGAGAGAGAGAGAGAGAGAGAGACAGAGACAGAGACAGAGAGACAGAGAGAGACAGAGAGAGAGAGAGACAGAGAGAGAGACAGAGGCAGAGAGAGAGACAGAGGCAGAGAGAGAGACAGAGGCAGAGAGAGAGAGACAGAGAGAGGAATCCAACATGATCAAATTCTTACTACACATATTTCAAATGTGAGATAGTGTTCAGTCACATATAACTTCTTAATCAGTATGTCTGTTTGTCAATGACTGTAATGCCAGCCATTATTATTGTTTCATCAAAATTTCATGATATCTGAGGATTGTAGCATTAATGCGAATAAAACATAAGTATGTAGGCAACGTTTGTATACATCCCTGTAGGGAGGATATTCTGGGTTGGATAATAAATTACTAACTGTCCCACTTGAAATCAGAAAGTAAATAATTTATATGTGATTATTTAAAAGAACAGTTCTCCTTGACCAGAAAAGCTGCACAGATCTTATATATTCTATAAAAGTGCTGTGAAATACTTAACATACTGGTGACTCATCTTATTTCATTTTCTTTCACGCGAGTTATTTGGTAAAGGCAATTTTTAATCCAGATTTTTCCTATATCTAAGACTTTGGTAATATCCATGTCTTAGCTTTCCCAAATCACTATGTATAAAATATCATACACTCTTACACATGAAACACACACACACACACACACACACACACACAGGGACACATACACAAACTTGTATCACTATCACAGGACCCTATTTCCATTGCTTTATTATTCTGTGTAACTTATCCCTTTGATTTCATATTTGTTCTTTTTACTATACTGTAAGAACCTACAAAGGAGACCCATTGTCCACCCTGGTAATTTCAGCAATAAAGACTCTAGTGTAGGTTCTCAAGAGTAAGGCAATGGAAAGAAATCAGATGGAAAAAATTAAAAGAGAGAGAGTAAGACACAGAGATAAGAGAGAAAACAGATGAGAGTCCAGATTTTAGTAAAGTCACTTGGAGATTCGTAAGAGGAAGAACTTAGCCTCTCAAGCTCCATTTTTTCTTGTATAAAATCCACTTTGAATTTAAAATTCCAGTCTTTTTCTCAGAAAAGACGATGTGGTATAAGGATCCTGTCATGATCCTTTGTCAGGCTCAACACACGATGGAGGCTGCTTTCTTTTCTTTAGTGTTCGCAACATGTAGATTGCATCACATTTTAATTTTCCTTACTAGGTTGCCATATTTCTTAAGTACATTTCAGATTTGGTGTGTTTAAGTTCTTCTTTTATATGAATCTCTTCCCCTACTTAAACTTAGTATTCCATGACTATATGACCTAACATTAAATAAAGCTTAATTCATCCAACTTCATTCAAATTTGTTCTACCATACAAAGAAAATTATTTCTTAAGTAAAGTTAGTATTTTAGTTGTGTTTCAATGTTTTAGAGGATAAAAGGGATTTGGGGAGAGATTCTATAGATACTTTAAGTAATTTTAAACCAAAAAAATGTACAATGGTGCTATAATTCAACAATTTTATGGTCAATAACTTTTTTATTATATTATCTTATTCCTTGTGAGTACTACTTTAATCTACTTCCAGAACAAATATTTGAGTATCCATGATATCAATTAAAGAGAAAATCAATGATATAAAAGCTAATATTATTATGGTAGTGCAAGTTTTAAGTAAATTATGGTACATCACTGCAATGAAATGAAAAAAATATAATAATTAAAAGTACACTTGATATAAATAACATAAATAAAAACAAACTTATTGCCTTATATCAAACCAAAATACTTGACAAAATGACATCCACATTGTAAGCAAAATTATGTAAAATTAAAGGAGGAAAATAAAATATTACAATAAAGAAAATAAATACACATGAAATTCTTTTATCATATGATCTCCTGTGTTCCAAATCAACTACATTTTTGGCATTGAGGATTGTACCCAGAGCCTCATTCATGTTAGGCAAGCCCTCTACTATTGAGCTAGTGAAAAGTCAATTTCTGGTGTTCAGGAGATTTTAATCTTATGGATGAGTTTAGTCATTTTTACAGTCACAGTCAGTCACTCAACTGCCATACAATGGATATTATCAGTGACATGACAGCCAGAAATGGTTTGAGAAACAATGGCAAGCAACAGAAGGCTTTAGAATTAACTAGAAAGGGATGTTTCATGGAGAGAAGAACCTCCTATCTGAAGGGTTGTTTAACAGGGAACGTAAACCTGATGATAGAAAAATTCTAATTAAATAAATGTACTTTTATTCTGCTTTTTAACAAGTTTTCCCCTTAGTATGTGTCGTTGGCAATAGCTAACATTTTTCCCTAACACTAGAAAGGCACATTTGCAATTTAGTTGTGACACTTGTTTCTGGAAGAATATATGCTATAGCTCTTCTGAGAAGAACTAAATTTTCTAGAAATGTGTTCTGTGGAATGTGATACCCCACCAATACGGAGAATCCATACATGTATATGTTCCTGTGTCATAAGAGATTCATTCTACCCAATGCACACTGAAAGTAATAGACTCTTGCTAGCTAACATCAGCAATCCTTATCATAAATTTAGTATTTTCAATCTTTCTTTTTCTATACTGAGCATTAAACTTAGAAACTTATGCTTATGAACCAACCATTCTATCACTTTTTCTATGTCTTTAAACCATTGTCTTTCTTTCTTCTTCTCCTTTATTATTGCTTTTTCTAAGCCAACATTGAGCCACAATACTCCTATCTCTTCTGAGGGTATCTAGTATATCTTAAATGTGTGCTCTGTGCTCAGATATTGTATTTCTAATCTTAAATCGCAACACTTTCCTCAAAGTACATTGGTAATAGGAAAGTGCAAAACCATTTTTGACCATAAGAACAGAAATACACATCTAAAATAGTAGGATCAAAGCCTAAAGTGTGTTGGAAAAGTCTTCTCTGGACCCATATTCTAATATCACTACAGATTCTTAAAAAGTAGAAGTAATTCACTAGCATAAAAGTCAAAGCCATTCCTTCCTTTATGAAAGGCATCCTAGGGATTGAATGGCCTTTATGCTGAAGGCATTGGTTCCCAGGTAAGGAACTCAAAATGTCACAGGATGTGTCTGATGCTTGCATTTATCAACTTGACATATCAAAAATGTTGCAGGCAACATTAGGTGGATTTCTGGATTGGAAAACAAATTAAGAATTTAAAAATGAAAATTTGGTGTAAGTCTCCATTTTGTCTTTTCTTTATCACTTGGTTTACAAAGTCTATATAAGGACTTACTGCAGTATTTTTATTCTTGAGCCTTCAAGGCTATTGGGCTGAGATTTTGGCCTAGTGGTAGAATGCTTGCTTAGCATACATGAAGATCTGGGTTCAATTCTTTGGTACTACATACATAGAAAAAAGCCAGAAATAGTGCTGTGGCCCAAATGGTACAGCTTTAGCTTTGAGGAAAGCCCAAGAACAGTACTTAAGCCCTGAATTCAAGCCCCAGGACCGGCAATGAAAAAAAAAGAAAAACTCTATTAATGTGTATGTTAATATACTCCAAATTTGTTTCCCAAAGTACAACAAATGTCACTGATCATTATCATTTTTTTCCATTTTTTTCTTTTTTTTATTGTAATTAGTAAAAGGGTTACATGATATTTGCCAGATAGAAGGTGCATTAATTCACATACATTGATACCCTTTTACATGTCTTGGTCCCTATTACCATCCCCCCCACCCCCCATCTTGGTTTTCTCCCCTTCCCTATCCAATTTCAAATAACCAAAAACAAATATATCCAATATATCAGATAACAAAGTGAGATACTGTAACAATATAATATAATCAAGGGACAGCAAAAGAGATGAGAGACAACATAGTACATTAAGGATAACAATCATTCATTATATGGCTTTTGTTTCAATATTCTGGAGGTCTTTTCAATTAGCTTCATACTATATGGCCTTATGTATCAAGGTTTTGCTCTATTGCAAACCTCTGCTAGTAGAGCCCAAGGTTTCTATTGATTTTGATAAATGAGGGAAACCATTGAGCCTAATTTCCTTTGAGTCTGGCTTATTTCACTTAATATGATTTTTTCTAAGTCTTTCCATTTCCTAACAAATGAGGCGAATTCGTTTTTTCTGACAACAGCATAGAATTCCATTGTGTACAAATACCACATCTTGTTGATCCACTCATTAACTGAGGGACATCTAGGTTGGTTCCATATCTTTGCTATGGTGAATAATGCTGCAATGAACATTGTTGTGCTAGTGGATTTAGTATGCCCTAGTTTCTGGATGGTTGGGTAAATGCCAAGTAGTGGAATTGCTGGGTCATATTTTCAGGCACTGCCATATTGCTTTCCATAGTGGTTGAACGAGTTTGCACTCCCACCAACAGTGTAGTAGTGATCCCTCCTGGCCACATCCCCTCCAGCATCTGTTGTTATTAGTTTTCCTGATCTTGGCCATACTAACTGGAGTGAGGTGGAATCTTAGCGTTGTTTTGCCGGGAGTTTGGCCTACTGGTTGAGTGCTTGCCTAACATGCACGAAGACCCGGGTTCGATTCGTTGGTACCACATACATAGCAAAAAGCCGGAAATGGTGCTGAGGATCAAGTGGTAGAGTGGTAGCCTTGAGAAAGTCCAAGGACAGTGCGCAGGCCCTGAGCCCAAACCCAGGACTGGCAAAAAAAAAAAAATGAATTAAACTTTTACATCAGAGTGATTTGAAGAAAATATTTAAAGGAAAGGGAATGTGCTGATGAGACATTACTAAAGGAAAGATGAGTTTCAGTTGGAAATTTGCATAGTTTTCACCTGAATCTTGTCAACTCTTTTATGCCCAGTGAATATTGGACTAGTCCTTAATTTCATCTTCAGGAAAATAGAGATAATGTTCTCATGCATTATGCATACATAATTACAGCACAGATCATAATGTTGTTAAGCATAGAACAGTTGAGAATCATATACACTAAGAACAAAACTTCTTTTTACTACAAATGAGCTTGTTCATTTGGTTAACTATAGTATTGAAGATTTAAGGCTTGTTCTTTTATTGGTATTCTGCTGAGACAAATCAAGTGATGGAAGGATCAAAGGGCTCAGGAGGGAATTATCTTCCAAGTTCTTCATCATGCTCAATAAGTTGATAAAAGAAGATATGTTCCCCAATTAATTTTCTAGAAACAGTGACTATTCTCTTCTGTGACTATCAAACAATTAAGTCATTTATTATTTTCGTTATCATTTTTTAAAACATTGTATGGTGTTGCTTATGCAATAGACACATCAATTATTACATCCCCACACTTACCAATGTGTCTGGGGCCCAATGATTTGTGGCTCTCAGTTCATTTCCAAGGTGATATTAATGTTTTGACAGAGCTTTGCCCCTTGGGTTCATCCTCCCCATACAGCAGAGAATTGCCAAAAACAAACTCTTGGAAGACAAGCAATATTTCTGTGATTTTTCAGTTGGGCAATTCCTGACAGTCCCTTAAGAAGCATGAAGAAAGTCAACTTTTGGAGTCCTGCCATGCAGACTGAAGCATAACATTGCCCCAAGAGATAAGAAACTCTACACGATAGAAATGGAATCAAGTCACTGCAATATCAGCAGGCAGCTCTTTGTCAGTTTTTATAGTAATTTTGTGTGACAACCTCTAAGGACATTCACGATATGTCATATTTCAAGACTGCAAATAATTTGTTAACCTTTAATCGAAAAAGTAGGAGCTTATTTCCTGTATCCAATATCACATTCCGTCCAAAAGGAAAAAAAAATCATTGCTTGAAGCTTTGTTTGGAAATCAAATTATTCATCCTGAAATAACATTGAAATTTATAGCATAATAAGAGTATTCCCTGTAGAATTTTTCTCATCATAATACTGACAAGGCGACATTACTGGTGGCACAGTGGAAATAAGTAATTCACTAGGAAGTGACAATATCCTTCTATTTAGTTGCTGAGTTTCTATCTAAAAGAAGTAGGAAAGGTCTTGTCCTTACCACAGTCTTAAGTTTCATTAAAAAATTAAGAACTTAAATATAAAAAGCAGTTCAAAGGAACAAGCCCCAATATAGCTACTATGAGATAATTCATCTGAGTTCAATAGTTCTTAGTTTGTGCTAATTAGGTCATTGTGTTTTTAATTTGTTTATTTGGTCATTTTTCCCATTTGGAGACAAGGTCTTCCTATGTAGCCCAGACCAGTCTTAAATTTAGAATCTTCCTGCCTCAGTTTTTTCATGTTCTGAAATAATGTTTATCATGTTTTGGTGGGTGCTACTATGCCTGGCCATAGGACTTCAAAATGGAGAAAACCAGAGATATGGGTATGGCTTAGTGGCAGAGCAATTGCCCAGCTTTCACAGACCCAGGATTAAGTGCCAAAAGAAAGGAGGATGTTGAGAAGGTTGAAGAGGAAGAAGAGAACAGATAAGAAATTACATTTGGATGGATTTCTAGACAAATGTAATAAATGTCTAAGGGTCATGTTTGCTTGCAAATGGTGTCATGATTTGCACTTTTCAACAATCAGTCAGATTATACCCCAATAATTTTCTTCACATCATAAATCAATAGGTTAAAGTGTCAGAGAAAATGGGTCTATTATAAAAAAGTTTTAAAAGAGAACCTACTCATCCTAATATCTCACTTCTGGCTACCATTAAATATAATGTCAATCAGAATAGAATTACAGAGAAACAAATGCCTTCTGGTTAATAATGGAAAGAGAGTTGATTTAGAAGGACAAAATCATTGTCTGCTGAGATGCCTGGGCTTCAGTAGAACTATGAAAGTCATCCCACAGAGGTAGCCATATCCTTAATGTATTATGTTATCTCTCATCTCTTTTGCTGTCCCTTGGTTATCTCATATTGTCACAGTATTTTACCTTGGTATCTGATATCCTTGTTTGGTTATTTGAAATAGGATAGGGAAGGGGGGAAAACAAGATGAGGACAGGGGGAGAAATGGGGACCAAGACATCAGAAAGGGTATCAATGTTTGTGAAATAATGCACCTTCTATCTGGTGAATATAACATAACCCTTCTATTAGTTATGAAAAAAATATGAAAAAAAGAAAAGGAAAAATATATTTGCATCTTAACAATGTTTTAAAATGTGTAAAATAAATATAGCAAATTTTCATTAACCGATAAATGATTTATATAAAATTTGCCTTTAGAGTGCTAGAAAGTTGTTTATTCTCTAGCCTTAAGTATTCACACTTCATTCAATTATGTATTCAGCCAATTTTTGTCACAAAATGTATTAAGATAAAAAATTCAAGCTTGGTCTTCTTTAAGTAACTTTGAATTGACAATACTGAAATAGTATTATTTTATATTAATTGTAATTTTTCAATATGTAAAATGCAGAATTATTATGTGCCAAATAAAAATAAAGTAAAATTTTTAAACCATATTTTAACTGTTTAAAGATAAGAGAACCCATGTTCTGGTACCCTACTGGAATGAAATCAGTTATGAGAATTGATCATTTTCATCTAAACTAGCTTGTTCTTATTTTATGTAAGAAAGATTGTAAATGCAGCAGCCCTAGAGCTCAAAGCTTCTTGGAGATCTTTGTCATATGGAATATGTCAGAAATAGAAGCTCATTTCAACAGAGATAAATCTGGCTGGGTTGAGAAAATCCTTTCCACTTAACAGTGTAAGGAATCTGGTTATTCAAGCATCTGCCAAATGACATTGCCACCTTACATTTTAAGATTCAGCATTCATCAAATTCCGAGGAATTGATTCTCTCATCTGATTTCATGAGCATGTTCTAATTACCATACTGAGGTCTCCAGGCAGCCATGACCCAGACTACAGCTCTCAAAAGAACCATACCACCTGAATGACCCATGCATGGAGTTACTTTTATTTTAGAGGATTTATAATGGTTTTAGACTCTTCCCTGAGTCTAAAATGATGTTGCTTTTAATCTCAGTTTTCATGCCTTGACAGGCAGCAAGTATTCAAATTCCTTTTACTATCCATGTCTTTTCATTTTCTTTTATTATTTTTGTAAATGATTTTGTGTTAAAAAATAATAAATAATCTCTTCAATTCCCTGAGGAATTAAGACACAGTCAGCATAGACATGTGTTAAATAAACATTGCATATAAACATATAAATATATTTAAATGTATCAGAGTAAAAATTTAAAGATATCATAATCTTTTGTTTCCATATACTTTTTATTGTAATTATTAGAAGGGTAACGTTATGTTCACAAACATTACTTCACAAATATTGATACCCTGTCTCATATCTTGGTCCCAATTTCACTTCCCCCACCCTCACCCCTCATCTTGTTTTCCCCCCTTCCATATCCTATTTCAAATAACCAAATAAGCATATATACAATATATCAGATACCAGGTGAAATACTGTAACAATATGAGATAACTAAGGGACAGCAAAAGAGATGAGAGATAACATAGTATACTAAGGACAACAATCACTCATTATATGGCTTTTGCTTCTATGTCCTAGAGGTCCTTTCATTTAGCCTCATACTCTGTGGCCTATGTATCTAGGTTTTGCTCTATTGTAAATCTCTGCTATGAGAGCCTGAGGTTTCTACTGATTATGACGAATGAGAGAAACCATGGAGCCTATGTTCCTTTGAGTCTGGCTTACTTCACTTAATATGATTTTTTCTGTCTTTCCATTTCCTTACAAATGGGGTGATGTCATTCTTTCTGACAGCAGCATAGAATTCCATTGTGTTTAAATACTACATCTTGTTCATTCACTCATCAACTGCGGGGTGTCTGGGTTGGCATATCATAATCTTTAACAGTATAATGTTAAAGATTCTTTTCCAGGGAAACTATGTTAGAAAAATATTTTGCTAAAAGTTACAAGCATAGACATGTTAATTTGAAAAATATAAATGATGATCCCAATGGGATTGACACATTTTTCTACTTCAAAATACTAAGTAGCTATTCTAAATCGCAAGGAACCTCCAGTTCTAACAAAACGATGCATTAAGCATGCACCAACCATTTGAACTACTATCACCTACAGATAATGGATAAAGTAGAATTCCTACCCCATTAGATTCTCTGGGTTTGATGGTCAGTTTGTTTTTATTTTAATCTGCAGCTTTAAGAAAAAAGAAAAAGAGGAGAGGAGGAGAAAAGGGAAGGGAAGGGAAGGGGAGGGGAGGGGAGGGGAAGAAAGGGGAGAGGAGGGAAGGGGAGGGGAGAGGAAGAAAGGGGAGGGGAGGGGAGAGGAGGGAAGGGGAGGGAAGGGAAGGGAAGGGAAGGGAAGGGAAGGGAAGGGAAGGGAAGGGAAGGGAAGGGAAGGGAAGGGAATCAGAAACCTTTCCCCACAAATGCAGAAAAAAAAAACCTAAGGTCAAATCAATAAGCAGCAAACCCATCCTCCAGTAGTCCTGGAACATAACTTGCAAATTACAATGTCTGACAATTTTTGTTAGATTTTAAAAAATAGGTCTTCCCGCAACTACAAGTCAAGTAACAGAAAGACAAATCAACGGATGAAAAAGATGGAAACAAGATGCACATACAAACAAAAATTTTCGGTGGGGAGAAATTCAATAACACTTCGTGGGAGAAATACCATAAAGAAATACTGTACTGCACGGTGCTGTAGCTCACGCCTATAATCCTAGCCACTCAGGACACTGAGATCTAAGGACCAAGGTTCAAAGCCAGGCCAGGCAATAAAGTCTCTGAGACTCTTATCCCCAATTAACCCCCAGACAACCAGAAGTGGTGGTGTGGCTCAAGTGGTAGGGCAGTAGCTTTGAGCTGAAGAATTCAGGGAGCCAGGCACAGAGTTCAAGTCCCATGACCTACAAAAAATTTGTATATGTAAAACATATTATAAACAAACCACCATAAGTGAGAAAAATAGAATGCTACAGCAACTACCATTGGCTGATGCTGCTAATCCCGGATATTGAAAAGGATCAGATCTGAGATTATTGGGAGCCATCTCAAGAAGAATTCTCAATGTTCTTATTGCCAATCAATCAGCAAAAAGTGAAAGTAGATATATGGTCCAAGTGATAGAGCACTAGCCTTGAGTATTGAAGCTAACTAAAACCATAAATCTCTCAGCTGAAGCACCATTATTAGCAAAATTGATAAAGCAAACAGACATATTTTTTGTTTGTTTTCAGAAGGCAAGAATATTATTGAGGTTTTAAAAAATCATTCCTGCAAGTGACAAAGTCTTTTTACTTAGTACAGACTGTAAAGGTAAAACTACAAATATGAACAGAAGTTAAAGAGCCTGCAGATACATTGGTGAAGATTGCGAGACAGGTGGTATAATGATCCAATCAGGCTGAATAAAGAAAGACACATTAAAGGCTGAGATATCTAAGGTGTAGGTCAAACATACACTAATATATGTGAAGAATATCTGACTCTTGTCTTGAAAAAGTTTGAAGATCTTCTTAAGTAAACAAGAAGTAAGTATACCATGACTCTATTTTAATAAAGCGAGCAATGCAAATAAAAGAAGAAATTCTCTGATTATGTGCTAATATATGATCAAATCACAGTGGTAGAAATGGTTGAAGAATACCTGACAGATTGGTAATGCTACAGGGGCCAAATAAGAATGAGGGAAGGGAATTGCCGAGTGCTGTGGCTCATGTCTGTAATCCTAGCTACTCAGGAAGCTGAGATCTGAGGGTCAAGGTTCAAAGCCAGCCTCAGCGGCACTAATGTCAATGAGACTCTTATCTTCAATTAACCACAAGAAAACCGGAAATTACACTGTGGCTCAAGGGTAGGAGAGTACCTTTGAGCAAAAGGGTTCAAGGAAAATGCCTAGTCCCAGCGTTCAAGCCCCAAAACTACCAAAATAAATAAAAGGAAAAATAAAGGAATGAGGGAAGGGAACATATAAAAAAAGAGGACAGGCAAAATGGAATAAAGCAGTGTTACTTCACAAAGTGAAATTATTTTAAAAGTTTCTCTTCTGACTTTACTTTTGCAAATTATAAATATGTGTCCATTATGCACATAATGAAATACATGAAAGGCTCATCATTAGAATAATGATGGCAGTTACCTCCAAGAAAAGCATGGGAATTTTTTTAACTTCCTTTAAATCTTAAGTAGACTTTTTATTTCTATAAGTAATTAGGTAAAAAGGCTCTTTCAAAGTGGAAAAATCAGTTTTCTACTCTCAACCTTCATCTTATTTCTACTGTACCAAAATTCCCAAGGAATTTGCTTGAGAAGACAAAAAAGGCAGTGGTTCATGGGCCTGTGTTCAAATTGCTCTTAGAGTCATACTGCAGTGACCTTCCCTCCATGTCCTAGGTCATTTTTCTTGGCTTCTAACTGTTCTAGGCATGGAGGCTGATCACAACACATGGCACATTCTTCCTTAGTTGCTTTGCATATAGTTTTGGCCAAATAAAAAAAAGAGAACTTAATCATGATTTTACAACAAAATATGCCTTTCAGTCTAGGAGGTTGTTGTAAATTTCAGAAGTCAAATTTGCCTTCTTTTATGTAATTTCCTATAGCTAAAGACTTATAGTACTTTCAAAGTAGCATTTTCCTGCTAACATTCTACCCTCTGTGAATGTGACACAATTTGTTCATTTCTTAAATTAATATAAAAAATAAAGAGAAATTTGAAGTATCATCATATTTGGGTCATTACAATGGTACACACTCAGAAATAACAAGCAAGGAAACTATTTTCTGAGAACATAGTTACCTCACCACAAGGCCTAACACATACAAACATACTCACACACACACACACACACACACATATATCTATATATAGAGAGATAGATATGCATATATATTTATATTGCTAAATATACTCCAAAAAATTGTCTTAAGGCATCAATTACTTCTAGTTTAGTGGAAGGATCATCCAAAAAATATTATGCTAGAATTGGCTAAGAAGAATGAGTAAACTATGTTATTGTATTTAAAATTAGCTCTTTTTTATTATTGTGAGAATGATTATCATGAATTTCAAGCAACTGTGTCACTGTTGATTCTTTTATGCCAAAGTTTAATCTATTGTGTCATTGTTAGTGGAGCCACATTCAATATCTTAAAATTATTGAGGGTGATAATGAGGTCTAGCAAAATCAAGCAGATAACAGCTTGAGTTCTACCTCATTAGCAAGATGCCTACAGAACTTCTAAGGATCTCTGGGTTCAAACTCTCCTGCTGCTCGAATTAACATTGATTTAATCAATGCCTTTATTTTTGTTATGAGTATTCCTCAAGTCTCTCAGAACTTGAAACAAACTTATCTTTGTTTCAGTAGACTGCAGAGCTCCTTTGATTGAAATAAAACTTTATTACAATTATAAAACGTCTATGCATAGTTTTTATTAATTTGGTAAGAAAATTTTCTTCAATGGGTAATTCCCCCCCCAAAAAAAAAACTTCAGAAGCTTTATGGGCAGAAGAGAGACAAGATGTAAAATACACAATGCTGTAGAAAACTCCAAATTCTTTCATTTCTTGATAATTATTTTCTTTACTTCCAAATGTAGTATGACTATTGTGCCAATAAAATTACCAGCACTAATAATGTCACCACATTTTAAGTCTCCTAAATAACTCTAGTTCTCAAGCATAATCATTACTAGTCAGTTCATTATATCTTTAAAAGAAAAATTAACACACTACACAATCAAGCTTAACAGACATGCTCAAAGTATCTAGACAACATATTTTTAGTTATTTGAATCAAGAGCTATACTGAGCTATATACTGTTAATAGTTTTCCTCGCAATTTTTTTCTGCCTAATTTTAAATAGTATATGACACTCAAGCATATATTAAGAATACAGGATTTGCTTAGAATACTGTGAAGGAAAATATGGGGGGGAGAAAGGGACTAGTTTTCATTTTGGGCAAATTTTAAGCTAAATTTTTTAGAACACTTTTAAAGAGGTGAACCAGAATGTATGAAGTCTTGTGAGACCCGCAAAACCTAAATAATTTGGCGTTTTTGCTGGTACAAAGAGAAAACTTGCAGGATTCTGATGTGGTGATTGGAATCTCAAAGAAAATAAAACATCAAATACAACAGGAATATTGTTCCTGAATATTTTTGGAATAAAGTATGGTTTGATGCTCAAAGTTTATAAAGACAATCAGATACCAGAAGCAAGATAAGCTTTTTATAAATATGCACATAGAATGGGTAAATACTTGCAAACAATCCATCTGGTAATGGATTAATATTCAGAATATATCAAAATAACTCACTAACAAATTATGTTTATATATACTCCAGACGCAAACACTATAAGAACAATGTATATGTGTGTACATGTTCTCTATGTGTTCTTATGCTTGTTTATAAACACTGTAATTGATTTCTAACAAAATAGATACTCTTCTAATTATGTAAGCATGATGTATACACACAGACATTTTATTTTAAAGATTTACTACGTTCATATAATTTGTATTAGAAATAAAATATGTGTTTAACAGTGATTGTGATTTAATATTTCCTAACTCATAAAGAAGCACAATGTTGCTCGTTGAAACAGCATTTACCAGAGCTAAGATAATGGAATCAACCTGAATGCTTCTCAATAGATGAATGGATCAAGGAAATGTGGTATATATACACAATGGAATTCTATGTTTCCATCAGAAAGAATGACATCACACCATTTGTCAAGAAAAGGAAAGACTGGGGAAAATATCATGTTGTGAAGTAAGCCAGACCCAAAGAAACATAAATTCCATGGTTTCTCTTATTTTTAATAATCAGTATACATCTAGGATGTCCTAGAAGAAGATCACAATTGTCTAAGAGCTATGTAATATATGACCATATAAAATGATGCTATAGAAAAGTCACATGATATGGTAACAAGAGGTGTTTTTGTGGTTGTTTTGTTATTCCTTTTCTTTTCTTTTAGTGTACATTTTTACAATTTTTTCCATTTGTCATTCTTTTTGTTCTCCTCTGATTTATTTATTTATTTTGTTGGTCACTAATTCTTATTTTAGTACCCTTTGTTTGTATATAAGTTTATCTGATTTGGGAAAGGGAAGGTGGATCAAAAAAAACAGTGAGAAGATTCTACCTCACTCCAGTTAGAATGGCCAGGATCAAGAAACCTAATAACAACAGATGCTGGAGGAGATGTGGCCAGGAGGGATCACTACTACACTGTTGGTGGGAGCAAACTCATTCAACCACTATGGAAAGCAGTATGGAAGTTCCTCAAAAGACTAAACATAGAACTCCCCTGTGACCCAGCAATTCCACTACTTGGCATTTACCCAATCGCCCACAAACAAGGACACACTAAATCCACTAGCACAATGATGTTCATTGCAGCACAATTTACCATAGCAAAGATATGGAACCGACCCAGATGCCCCTTAGTTGATGAGTGGATCAACAAGATGTGATATTTATACACAATGGAATTTATGCTTCTGTCAGAAAGACTGTAAGAAATAGAAAGACTTAGAAAAAATCTTATTAAGTGAAGTAAGTCAGACTCAAAGGAACATAGGCTCAATGGTTTCTCTCATTTGACATAATCAGTAGAAACCTTGGGCTCTCCTAGCAGAGATTTACAATAGAGCAAAACCTAGATACATAAGGCCATAGAGTATGAGGCTAAACGAAAGGACCTCCAGGATATAGAAACAAAAGCCATATGATGCATGATTGTTGTCCTTAATGTACAATGTTATCTCTCATCTCTTTTGCTGTCCCTTGGTTATCTCATATTGTTACAGTATTTTACCTGATATTTGGTTATTTGAAATAGGATAGGGAAGGGGGTAAAGCAAGATGAAGGGCGGGGGTGAGGGGAGGGAAATGGGGACCAAGACAAGAGAAGGGGTATCAATGTATGTGAAGTAATGCACCTTCTATCTGGTGACTATAATGTAACTCTTATATTAATTGCAATAAAAATATATGAAAAAAACAGTGAAACAAAGAGTGAAAATATACAACACATTAGACACTATGTTGGAAATGAACATTAAGAGGAGAGTGGGAGGATAGGAAAGTGGGAAAAAAAGAAGAATAGGGAATACTGTTCTAAAAGAAATATGCAGACTACCTTGTTTATGTAACTGTAATCCTTCTGAACATCACCATTACAATAGAATAAAATAGAAGGTGGGAACATGCTTGTCTCATGAATACTTTGACTCATCTTAGCCTGCTCAGATAAAATGCCTTATAGTGGTATATAATTATAATGTTTATTTTATTCAATCATATAGTCATCATTTAATTATAATGGAATGCATATATGAAGATCTCAAAGAATTTAATTTTCCTAAAATTTAAGTCATTGTATAAATGGATTTTAATTTAACAAGTAAATTATGAGTACAATTCATCTTGACGCTTGTCACTCTTTCCATCGTTCTCCCCATTAGCAATTTAATTTCTAATTCTTTACTAACGAACTTGGTTCAGCTGAATCAAGGAATTGACTTGTTATGTGGAGAAATATCAGTTCAAGTAACAAAGGCATAAGAATAATAGAGCAGAAATTCTATCATTAAAAGATTGAATTATGTTGGGCACTGGTGGCTTACCCCTGCAAATCTACCTACTCAGGAGGCTGAGTTCCAAGAGGATCACAGTTCAAAGCCAGCCTTGGCACAGAAGTCCAAGAGACTCTTATTTCCAATTAACTACCAGAAATCCAAAAGTGGTGTTCTAGCTAAAAGTTCTAGAGAACTAGCCATGAGCTGAACAGCTCAGAAATAGTGGTCAGGCCCAGAGTGAAGCCCCAAAACCAAAAAAAAAAAAAGTTTGAATCATTATTTCCCTCTACTAGCTAGTACATATTAGAGAACTTTTGTTACTTGTTCTTTCTTTCTTCTGTTTTGTTTCATATATTTGTTCTGATGGTCCAAAAGGTACTATGTAGTACAAAATAATTCAAAAGTAAAGCAGCAATCATCCCTTTTAAAAAAAATCACTGTATGTACAAAATGCTGTGGAGGTAACTTAAAATACAATTTCAGTGCACCACACAATCACAGTAGAAAGGAAAAATGTCTGCAAAAATCCTCTATTTATTTATTTATTGTTTCTTTTGCTGACAGCCACAGACCCAAGACTTTGAGTAGTTAAAGGAAAATATAAACATGTAATTTTAGCAAGCCCCCAGGAGGCAAAAAAGTCTTATTACTCAGAACATTTATCATCATTTGATATAGTGAACATATAGTTTCTCAAACTGTCAACCATTTCTCCCTGGAAACAACTAAAAATGCCAAAAACCCATTTTGCTTGAAATTTGAAGTTTTATGCCAAGATCAGCCTTTAAAAAGAAGATTCTACTAACAGATATTTAAAAGGAAAAATGGCTTTAGAGGGAATAATTCCAAAATTATAAATTTATACAGATCATAGATTTATGCCAACTGAATTCCTAAATTAAGTTACCAGGTAGAGCAGTATTAAAATCTTTGAAATAAAGTGAGAAATCACTTCTTTTGGAGTATGTCAATTAGCCAAGGGATATGAAATATATTATTTGGCGGGAAAATAAAGAGATTCACTGGGCTGAAAATTAGTCAGATAAGCATGGGCTTATACTCATTAGTTATTGGCAACCTGTGACCTTGAGCTAGAGTTCCATAAGTGTTAGAGAGAGCAATGAAAAACCAGCAAACAATTATTTTTTGTACTCAAAGGTTTGATGAGCTATCCAAGACAGACACCTACCTTCTATGTTTTATTGCTATCCTCCTAGGATGCTGATTCCAGGTACAATGTCTTTTCTAGCCTATGAAACTTGAGTACCGTGGCTCACAATTTCACTTGTGAAACCTAGTTTCACACTTGAAGTTTGAGTGATTTTAGCAAAACTATTTTTTTTAACTCTAGCTCAGAAGATACTCTGCAGATCAACTTGCACGAGCTCCATCAGAAAAGCTCTAAGACATTTCTATTTTTTACTACTACATTATACAATGGGGTGAAATTAATTTCATAGAATTGTAAGGACATTTTTAACCTGTAAATGTGTTCATTTTATATATCAAATCATCCATTTATGATATGGTTTCCATAATATGTCAGCATCCTTATTTCTTCCTAAAACATAAGTAAGGTAATAATTAAAAACATTTTTGGTTTAGCAATGTAAATTATCTACAATTTTTGATTGGATAATTGTTTCCACTTTGCTTTTTTTATTTTTGTCCTCTTCTTGTTATTATTTAAAGAAATAGTCATGTCTTTTGGTCTGGGATGACCTGGAATTGCACATACTGCAGATCTTGGCCTCAAACTCATTATCCTGCAGCCTCAGCTTTCTGAGAGCTGAGATTACAGGCATGAGCTGCCACACCTACCTGGATGTCTTCATTAGGATAATTATACACACCAGTACCCTGTTATGTATACAATCTACACACAGCGATGAACTTAATTAGTATTTAAATGGAAAACAAGGAAATGAAAATTTTTTTTGTTTTCTTTTGTTTTATTTCTCATGGACATTTCTAACTTCATCTTGGAACCCATCAGTACATTCTCAGTAGAACTGACATTCTGGTGAAACAGTTTGCTCTGCAGAGAGAACAAGAATTTAAATTTCCTGAGCTGTAGAAAGGGCAAACCTTATAAAAATTTCATATAGATATATCTGTATATCACAAAGTCAAAGACAAGATGCCTCTTGATTTACAGTTGCGGTATCATGTAGTAATACTTTGCCAAAAAATATTGGCTTCCAAATATGCTTAGAATATATTCTTTCCATCTGAATGTGTTTCTTTTCAATGGTAGCAATTGCAGGCAGAAAAATAAGGCACAGTCTCCCACTGATTTAGAAAACAACAACAAGATCATTTTGTCTCCTGGCAAATAACAGCAAAATATCTAACTTCTTCCCATTCTAACTACACCTTCATAAATATTAACACAGCCCCCTTTCCAACTTTTATAAAATAAATTGGTATATGAAAATATGAAAGGAGATAGAGGAGTAATCCAATCTATTCAGGTATAACACAGTAGATACACCCATTGTAAAGACAGTTAAAATTAATTCTACAGGTTGAGAAATTTATCATTAAAACCTTATCCACCAATTTATCTATGCTACAGTGATAAATGTGATTATAATATCAATATAATAAATACTACATTTAAAACCTCTAATGTGATCAGGAGTTTGGCCAAGTGGTAGAGTGCTTGCCTAGCATGCATGAAGACCCGTGTTCAATTCCTCAGTACTACATGCGTAGAAAAAAGCCAGAAATGGTGCCGAGGATCTAGTGGTAGACCTCTAGCCTTGAGAAAAAAAAGACCAGAGACAGTGCTCAGGCCCTGAGCTTAAGCTCAGGACTAGCAAAACAAAACAAAACAAAACAAAAATAGAACAACAACCAAAAAAACCCTCTAATGTAGCATATGTACACATATATTCCTTAACCAGATCCACATAATTCTAAAGTTAGTTGAGCAAAATAGAACTAACTTCAGCATTTCAGTATCTTTAGCAGTCTGGACAGAGTCACCTCCATTCACTTCCTGTGACCTTCACTGCACATGATCACAGCACTATGTTCAGATGCCTGTAGTAGAGCAAGCACTCTATTTCATTCTCCTCATGAGTAAGAAGGAGGAGACAGAGGCATAGTCCTTGCTTTGACTCCTGAGCTGTGGTCCTATCCCAAGCATTGAGGAGCTGATAGTGCTGGTGTCAGCACTCATCAATTATACTTGACCGATCGACATTATGCGAAAGCAGATTTTACTACTCTCCATTCAGTAAAAAATTAATGAATAGTCCAAGAATTCCATGGTAGAGAGCTTGCCTAGCCTGCAGGTAGACCTGGATTCAATTCCTCAGTACCATATACATAGAAAAAGCCGGAAGTGGTTCTGAGGCTCAAGTGGTAGAGCTCTAGCCTTGAGAAAGCCCAAGGACAGTGCCCAGGCCCTGAGTTCAAGGCCCAGGACTGGAAAAACAAACAAACAAACAAACAAATAAATAAACCATAGTTTTTCTAGTAAGTTAGCTTCTAATCGAGGAAAAACAAGCCTTGCATAGTGATTGCCATTTATCTACTCAAAGTCCCTTTATACTCAAGTTAACATATGCTACCACTAAAGAAGTTATTTAAAAAAATCTTAAAAGAGACTGTAAGCATTTCTCCTTTTAACTTGTGTACATGAAAAAGTGAAAGGATTATTAATTATTATGAAGCAATTCAAAATATTCTATTGTTTCTATTTTTTAAGCAACAGTGCCCCAAATTAGCTCTGAAAAAAATAGGAAGGAGGAACCGCCCAGAATTGGAAGCACAGATTTTTTTTTCTTTCATGGTTACACGTATGTATGAAAGACAGAAAATAATTACTTATAGGCTAATCTCTCTTATATAAACACATTTGATATAGACCAGAGATTCCTATCTTAAACAATACAGACTTGTGAAGATTAGCTTGTCAGAAGAAATTAACCACTGTAAATTGGCATATATGTATTCCTTTCTGCTTGTGAATAATGGAAATAGCCAACAACTCTGTACTTCATTTCCCAAAAGTAGTTTCTACAATGCTACCATACTCACTAACCTCTGGCATTTTCACTTCATCGAGATCATATACTAGTCGTTTGGCTACACTCAGGGTTTTTCAAAGTTAATTGTACTCAATTTACTTACCTTATTATAATTTTCTAGTAAAAAACTTAAAATGTTTACTTTCTGGTTTCTCTGTTATAGAAATATAACAGAAATGAACTAGCCATTTATTTAAAGAAATATTGGGAGAATATGTATTTATTTTTGCTCATCTTATCTTGTCCATTATGGAACACATTCCAAAGATTCAATAGACTTTTTTCACTTGCTTGGCCCTTTCTTAAGGTAATACAGAGGTAGATGACAGCCTTAACTTCCCTGTACCAAAAAATGAGTGTCAGGTACAACTGGAGAACAAATCAAAAATCACTGGGACTATTTATAAAATTGATACTGCAAAAGAGAAGAGTAACATTGCCTAAGCCATTATCAGGAAAAACACATTTACACATTTACCTGTTGTTAAAAGTATCTTAGGCCAGTTTGATAATCCAAATACATTATTAAAAATTTAAGCTCTTAAAGAAACTTACTAACAGGAAAGAAAAATACTTAAAGTTTGGGTTTTAATATACTGTTAATTCTATGGAAAAAATAAAAAGATAAAAGGAATAGATAGCATTATTTTTCATGTAATGTTTTTCAATTTACCACTCTAAGAAAAAGGCATTACTAATTCTACCTCCTGGACACCTGATTATTGATAATAAGCTCCTATAGGAATGGAATATACATATACATATATATATATATACCAAAGACATGTAAAAATTCCAGCTACACATAAATATTGCCACAATTCACTGAATAATAACTTTTCAATTTAATTTTTTATTATCTTTAAGTAGTTGCACAAAGCTTTTGATAACAACTTCTGAATGCTATCTGGTCAATTAATATTATTCATGTTTTATTTTGATAGCTTATTACATTTTCTTTTCCTGGGGGTAAGCATTAGAATGATCTTCATAACCTCTAACCCAAGTAGCTGAGATTACAGGTATGAGCCACCACACTCATTTCTAGACTAATATTTATGCATGCATCTTTCATACATTTACTATATATTTTATTCAAATTATGAAGAATAAAAATATTAAGTTTAAAGGAACAGAGATTTTATAACCCCTATAGAAAAAGCCATATACTAACACTGGATCATTACACTCTGCCAATAAAATTAGGTATTTTTAGAAATAATTATGCAAATTCCAGTTCTACTTTTAAGCATTATTTAGTAAGAGCACAAAAATTTTAGAAATGTATGTTAAAAATCACTTCTCTGAACTCACAATTCTACAATGTTACGCTTTACAGTATGGAAAGCATTTATAAATGAAGTGCATCAGAAATAATTTTGTTTTTCTGAGTCAACTACAGGGCACATGGTGCATGAATGCATACATGATGAAACTTGTATACCATTCATGTCTTCACATGATCCACAATAAATTCAAATGCATAATTATATCATTCAGGTTTTCAAGAAGACAAAATAAGTACAGCATGTTGCCCTAGGAAAGGCAAAGAGACAAAAAAGGTTGTATACAGTTCAATATGGCAAGGTTCTGATATTCAATTAGAGCTTGAAAATGTTCCCTAGGAAAGAATAATAGTTTTAAATACGCAAAAGAAATATACTAATTTCCTTAGTTTGCAACTCTGCCATAGCTGTTCAATGAGCAACTCTTGGCCTGTCTGTGCTTAGAAAGCCTTGGAATAGTATCTTACCCATTGTAAGGAGTTATTATCATTCCTAAAACTTTTCTGAAGGAATTGGCGACTATGTTGAAGAATAACAGTAACTCTCTTGAAATTGTGTATGTGAGGGAGAATATGACATGTGATGAATCAAGTCTCTTACTATACAACTTGGTCACCATGCCAGAAAATGAGATCACTATCTGTAGGTGTGCCCAAGGTTTCCTCCATCTCAAATGCAAGCACACAATCTGAGCTTTAAATCCTTTCTAGCCAACTACTACCTGTGAGAGTGGGTGACCACTGCATATTCGTTCAGTAATTATTAAGATTAATGCAAAGATGCCAAAGTCTGCTCAGTTCTTGCATGTAATTGCAATGTTTACTGTAATTGCCTAATATAATCAATTGCTAGCTGAATTTACTGTCTCTAGTCTACCTTCTCTCTTTTAAAACATAAATGAGAGCATGATATTCTTTTATTTACAGCCTTTCAATGATTAAGATTCAATTGCACTGAAATGCTAGGAGAATGCAACTTTGAATAACGATTTGAAAGAAACTTTTGGTTTCAAAGATATGTGTCTCCAGGGATTCAGTAACTTCAGACCTAAAGTCAGAAATTAATAAAGGGGAAAAATTATGTCTTAGAGAGTGGTAGGCTCAATCTAATTTTTTTTGCCAGTCCTGGGCTTGAGCTCAGGGCCTGAGCACTGTCCTTGGACTTTCTCAAGGCTAGAGCTCTACCACTTCAGCCTCAGCACCACTTCCGGCTTTTTTCTACGTAGGTGGTACAGAGGAATCGAACCAGGGTCTTCATGCATGCTAGGCGAGCACTTTAACCACTAGGCCAAACTCCCAGCTCAATCTAATCTCTAGCAGCTAAAATTCAGACAATGAAATAGGCTGCAGATTAGTTAGTGGAATCTCAATGTGCTTACCAAAAATAGCAATTTTATGTGCGTCTCAGAAAAATAAAAATTTTAAATATTAATTTTAAATTTTTTCCTACAAATACCAACATATTAGGTTGAATGACTTGTATGTATAACTATGCAGGGAAAAATCTATGAGCAGAAAAACTTGGCATTTTAGCTATTAAAACTGCTTTTTTTTTAAAAAAAAAAAGGGATTGACTTACTTCAAGGGTATTTGGAGGTGAATCACTTTTTCTAAAATGTTGCATTATAATTAAATTCAAGATAGCCCAACAGTTTTTACAAAACTTGTAACACAATGAACAAAAGAAAGCCAGATTCATTCAAGAAGTCAAGAAAAATAATCACTTGACAGTAACAGATAAGAACAATGTTAAGAAAGCTACTCATTTGCAAAGGTAGGACAAGTTTTACATAAGAGAAAGCTAATACAGACAGCTGAGCCATTAGCTCAGGGTAAAGGACCAAAGAGCTTCTGTGAAACTGAGTACAGGTAATAGCACTTCATTTCTGAAATGTTACAAAAGAATTTCTAGTAGTAACAGAACCTTTTCTTCATGAGTACAAAATTGACCTGATGGTATTCTAAAATCAATGTACCCTAAACTAAATGTCTATACACCTTCTTAGATAATCTATTTCTCGTTTAAGAAAAAAATCCAGTACGTAAGCAGTTGAGCCCTCCACTTTTCCTCTACTAGGAATTTAAGTAGGTGTCAATTTCATCTTTGGTTTTGTCTTCCATGACTAATCCATCAGTATCCAACAAGTTTCCCTAGTGAGATATATATATATATTTTTTTATTGTAGGGGTAATATATAGAGGGTTTACAGTTATATTTACCAGGTAGTAGGTGCATTACTTCTCACCCATTGATACCCCTTCTCATAGTTTTGTCCCCATTTCCTTCCCCCAAACCTTTCCCAATCATCTTGATTCCCCCCTTCCCTTTCCTATTTCAAATAAACATATATACAATATACCAGGTAACAAAATCAGATACAGTAACAATATGATATTAACAAAAGGGCAAAAAATGACAAGAGAAATAACATAGTATATTAAGAACAACAATCACACAAGATAAAGCTCTTGTTTCCATATCCTAGAGATCCTTTCATTTATTCTCATCCTATATGACCTTATGTAACTAGGATTTGAGCTAGTGATATATATCTTATTTGATCCTCTTCCTCTTGTTTTCTACTCATTCAAGATGTCTTCATGGAAATCCAACTCCACCTCTCCATATTGTCCTTCCTCTGCCTCAGCCTGCCTTTCTGATCCATGGATTGATTTTCTTATCTATGGTCTGACTCTAACTATGGCTGTTGACAACACACACAACATTGGCACTGCAGTCAGACAAAGGGAAACTGTAGGAATGGAACTGACTTAATAGTTTCAGCACTTTCCAACACCATGTCCTCCTGTAACACGATTTCCCTATAGAGGAAAATTGTCCCTTTAGTTTTGGGTGCTTTTTATAACAGTAATGTTCAAAATTCTTTATTCCTAGCCTGAACACATGTATCAAGAGCACTCAGAGATACAGGCATTTGTTGGAAGTCAAGACATTCACCATGGCATGAGGATGTGTAGATCAAGGTATCCCAGATTCCTCATGACAATCAGATAAAACTTAATAATGGAGATTCACACCATTGAAGGGAATAGACAGACACTGGAACATCTCGTTCCTAACTTCTTCCATTTCCTTGAACCTGTCTAGGTACTGACTCATATTCTTCTGATCTCAATTTCTTCATTCATAAACTAAAGCAATCCCATTAGCTTATAAAATATTTTGGTCCCTTAATGAGGAAGAAAATAAAAGCTAATTTTAAATAAGGTACCATTGACTCATTCCAGTAATCCTAGCTACTGAGGAGACCGAGATCAGACTCTAAGTCTCTCATCTCCAATTAATCACAGAAAAACTAAAAGTGAATCTGTGGATCAAATTGTAGAGCTCCAGCCTTGAACAAAAAC
Source organism: Megascapheus bottae (assembly GCF_031878675.1). Taxonomy (NCBI): domain Eukaryota; kingdom Metazoa; phylum Chordata; class Mammalia; order Rodentia; family Geomyidae; genus Megascapheus; species Megascapheus bottae. The sequence continues at coordinate 34,980,607 of NC_143523.1, forward strand.
ACTAAGAGACAGCACCTATTGTTCAAGCTCCAGCATATAAACAAGCATAAATGACAAAGAAAACAACACAAAATCAATTTCAAGAACATAAATTTTGGAAACATTAAAAAGAGTCCTACAAATATATCTTTCTCAAAATATACTCTTGCTCCTGAAGGATGAGGAATAATCCTACTTCTACCCAATTATAAGCACTATGTAAGAATATCACTCATAGAATTTTTTTATCAGAAATTACAACCCAGTTTTGATACCTAACATGAAAATTCATATTAAATGAAATTTTAGTGTTTTACTATTTTAATATCTGCATTTAAATTAATGACAAATCAGAAATGAAATGTTCCTTTATGGAAATAATGTGAAGTTAAGGATACAGAATTGTAGGAAGTGAATTATATAAAACTAATTATATAGTTATATATAATATATAAAGTTAATTATATAAATCATATACACATATATATATGTATTTTTTTCAAATGACAGTCTTTCTTCTTACTAAGATAAAATGTAAGGATCATATAAAAAGCATGGTTTTCAATCACATGTTTAATATCACATGTTAGAACTAATCTGCTTGTTGCTTTGTCAAATAGAAAAGGCCATGTGTAACTTATGGAGATAAGAACTTTCATCCTGTTCTGTGTGCTTCATTGTTGAAATACAGGTTTTCCAATGCAACAACAAAAACACAATGTAGGTCTGTCACTGTTTCTTAGGTTCCACAAGAATTATAACTCTTCCAAAGTAACTATGTTCATCTCACATAATTATTGTGTTTTCAACAAAATAAAACATATAAAGTGCTGATAATTATTAACTATACCTTAACTTATTATTATTATGTATTATTAAGCTGAGAGACCAGTTGAAAAAGCCCACATGAAAGTGCAAAATAACTGCAGAAAGGAATGAAATCCCACATGTTGACCTTCTATATTGATGCCAAGATGGATCTCAAGCCTTCAGGTAGAATAGATAAAGAGAAAATTCTGTGGGATATTTATTCAATAAGGCATCCTGCGGCATCCCTTGTAGTATCTGGAATCTAGAAAATAATAAAAAATGTATTAAGCAAATAATGTCTATTTTATCAATATTTTAACTAATTTGTAAGTACTCATATTAAAAATACTTAGTTTGAAGAGATTTTTACTATCATATTTACCTTTATGAATCCTGGCATATACTAGAAGATGGAATCCAGTTTATTTTTAAGTTATTTAAATAACTTGAATAAGTTACTGAATAGGCTTATAAGGATCGGGGAAAAGTGGGGTTTATTTTTCCATTTAAAGAAGGAGTTTTTGATATCCATTAAGTACATGGTTTTGTGTCTTTGTTATGTGCTGTAGCTGATTACTCACTATGGGATACCAGACATGTTATGGGATCTAATGGTGTTTGTCTTGATTGTATTCCTGTCTCAAAACTTGTCTTAACATTAAAATGCTATAGGCATTGTCTGGTCCAAGTTCTCCAGTGGCAGAATCTGATAAAAGATTTATTAAGGGGATTTCTTCAACACCATAAGAAGTCAGGAGGGAAGAAGAGCAAGAGATGAAACAGAACTAAAGACATCATCTCAGAAGTTTTAACCCTCGACTGAGCAGAAGACTAGCTCTGCAGATAAAGCACGTCCTTTCTGGAGAAGGCTGCCTGCCACAGTGCAGCACTGATCAGTCACTTCCTTCTTATTTTAAGGCGAGGGTGGACAGTGCATATAACCTTCTAGCCACCTTCAAGCATTTAGTTCATGCCAGCCAACGACTGTGATCCTAGAAAAAGGGAAAGGGGCACTAATCGCAAGTAAACCAAACCGGCTGTGCCAGCTCAATATGGAGACTGGGCAGAGGACCACCAACCCCAGCTACAATAGACACCGTGCTAATAAAGATAGCTATTGGTGGAACTCCCCAAAAGGGAACTAGAGAATATTTTCCATAAGATATTTTGGTGCTGGGGCACACCTACCAGATGGGAAGGTAAGTAAATCAGTTCCACCTGTGAATTACTCATAAGACGTTATGTGAAATAAAACATCAATATATATGAATTTTTAAATACAATCTTTCTAATTTTTTTTCTGGGATGGCTTAGCCATGGATCTCAGTAAGATGAGGCCAAAAGGCAAAATAATTAAGATTTTTAACAGTAATCGATATTGAATAGATAATAGTGTATGTGAAGAAATGCACTGTTTTACATGCAGTAACTTAAAAAAATTCAGTGATAGTCTTCTTTTTCTTCTTTTTTAATTGTTATTATAAAGGTGACATACAGAGGAGTTGCAGTTTAATGAGTTAGGTAATGAGTACAATTTTTTTCTAAATCATGTCTTCCCTTTTTCTTCCCTCTCTCTCCCAGTTTTTCCCTTCTGTCCTTAATCACAAGATACACCATTCAATTTCAACATAGTGCCTAGTGAGAACTGCCTAAGTCAGGAACCTCAGAAAAATTTTCTTGAAATGTATATTAATATGCACGTGGGAACTCAAGTTGTCATCAAGAAATATTAATGAGGAAATTCAATGTGCAGATTCAAGTTAAACGAGCCACATGATGTTTGGTTGGCCAATGCCTAGAGAAAGCCCCCTTTTCTCCATCTTAACACTGCAACATTTCAGCTGCTGACATATTTTCCTCATACTTCTTCCTAATACTAGGAAAGCAGACGAAACACTGCCAGTCCACCAGCAGAGGTTGCCCAGGGTGAGGAAGAAACTAACATTTCGCTTCATCTCATCCAAACATTTGAGGTAAAGTGTAATTGTGTTAATTAATGCTTCAGATGCTAAGAGACTAGCATCTGGCCTGCCTTAGTAAGACTGACAAATGGGCTGTTCCATATCTATGATTTATATTAACATCAGCTGCAATAAGTTCGATACGCTGTTGCAGTATCAATGAAGAGGATCAAACTTTCTCTCTATGGCTTTACTTTCTCATGATTAGCTATCACCTTAAGGAATCTAAGGAGTATCACTTGAGTAAAATAGTTTTTAGTCTTCTATGACAGGAAGAGTATACAAGCCTCAGAGATGAACTTAGTAGTCTCCTTAAGAGTAACTGGGTGATTATAGGGCCTAAGAGAAAGGGAGGTGAGGCTTGGGCTGCAATGGATAGCTAAGGTAAGACATGCATCTATGCTTTCATTATAAAATATAAATAGCACTGGATGCGGTGACTCACGCTTGTAATCCTATCTACTCAGGAGGTTGAGATCTAAGGATCACAGTTCAAAGCCAGCCTGGACATGAAAGTCTGGGAGATTCTTATCTCCAATTAACCACCAGAAAACCAGAAGTGGCACTGTGGCTCAAGTGGTACAGTACTATCCTTGAGCTGAAGAACTTGGGGACAGCATCCATGCATAGAGTTCAAACTCCATAAATGACAAAATAAATACATAAAATTAATTAATTAAAATAAATAAAATACAAATAGCTCTTTTTCTGGCAGCATAGTATACTGTGGCCTGTCTAAAACATCCTTCAACAAAAAGGGCCAATTATCAGGAAAATCATTTCATGACAGACAAAAAAAAATAACTGAAAAAAATGTGCAGATCTTTTTCATGTAATAAAATGTGTGAGTAATACACACACACACACACACACACACACACACACACAATCATGCATAAATGCTGCATACTTCTGATTCCATGGCCAGCCACTTTGTTTCAAACTTCAAAAAGCCAAAGGCAAAGAACAAATGGTGACTGTTTCCCTATCATAAATCATGGGAAATAGACAATATGGCAATATCCTTGAAGGGATGAAAGAAAATTTTAAAAAAATCTTTAGAATATGTATAATTGCCCTTTATGTAAGTACTGAGATGGAATACTTATTGTAGTCTCTTCCTTAGTACCAGATTTCTTCCTAGCTATCAAATTGCAATGATCCCCTATACTAGGGTATTCATGATATCAAAGAATGTGTCAATCTCAACTGAGGAAAAAAATACAGTGGAATCACTGATTCATATCTTCTTATCACTCTGTGATTTCAATATTGGAGGAAAATTTAAGGAAGAAATCAAATATCAGTGTCTGTATTTGATTTAGCAGCCTTATTGATCCATTCAGACATATATAGTGACTTCTACCACTACAAAATGAATTGCTTAATTAATTGATAATAGTAAACTGAATTGTTTAGGCAATCACAAATAATATATGTAACATGAAAATACAAGAAGACAAAAGGAATAGATAAAATTATCTACATAATTAGTCATAGTTACGTTTACTGAAATCAGGGCCAATAAAATAGAAGTGGAAATCTGAGTAGCAATTATGCTATTCCATTTCATTTCATTTTCTGTTCCAAACAAAATTTAAAATCATCACTGCCAACAAATGGTGTTTTGGTGTACTCTTCTGGAGAACTGAATTCAATTTATTGGTTTAGGATGTCATAAAGGAAATGTTCTGTCATTCAGGGGAGGTGTTTATTTCACAGAAAGCAGGAACAGGATGAATGGATTTAAATTACATAATAGAATATGTTTGGTCATTTGAAAAACTCATTTCTTATGATTGTCACGTTAATTCCAAGAACAAAATCTGTTAAGTTTGCTTAAAATAACTATTTTTTGACCATTCTGGGGCTTGAATTGGGGCCTTGGACCGTTCCTGGGCATCTTTTGTTCAAGGCTAGCTCAGTACCTTGAGCCGCATCACTACTTTCAGCCTTCTCTGTTTATGGTATGCTGAGGAGTCAAACCTAGGGCTTCATGCATGCTAGGCAGCTACTCTACCACTAATCCACATTCACAGCCCCTTAAAATAACTATTTTAAAAATTTATTAATTGTAGATTAAATCAAAGAAAAGTTGAAATAAACAACTGGGCAGATGGATTTAAATATTTTTTTCCTCCCCCTTACCGCCAGTGCTGGTTTAGACTCTGGTTTTCTAACAATTGAGAAGTCTATGAAATGTCCCTTTCTCCCATCTTTATTCTAGATAGAGAATTCTATTATCTGAATATCAACCCATTGTCTAATTCTTCCAGGTCATATTTTCATCTAGGTTTGCTTTAGTTAATTTAACCAATTAACCTCCATGCTCCACCACATGAGTCTTGTGTGCTTATATATTTTGATTAAATTTCTGAGTGGCCAGCAGACATTTAAAAATAGTGAACACATAATATCACTATATATGCCAAAAACAAGACAAAACAATTCTCATAAAATTCAAATGTCTAACACATTTCAATATTAGGGCAATTGTGAACAAAATAGGAAGTTAATAGAAGCATTTGGTCACAAAAAATAAAGCCAATACTGTAAAAAAAAAAAAGAAAGAAAGAAAGAAAGAAAATACATGGTCTTACCACACCATGGTATAGAGTCCAAAGAGCAAAGAAAATAATTTAAAAAGAAACAATAATTACCTGGAATAATTAACCATTAAACTCTCTCTACTAGCAAATTTCAGCTCAGTCATTGTGGAGGGGGGGAAAATGTGTAACTCTTTTACATGGAAATGACAGTTGTTGCTCTTTTCAAAGATTTTATGTAATATGCTATTCATAGAAACAATAGATATGATTGCCAATTAAAGAAATTTAAGTTGAAATAACAGGAGCATTGGTAAATCTGGGCTATTTGCAAGAGCTTGTCTTTAAAAGAGTTCGGATACTTTCTAGGAGGCAAGATTTATACAACAACAAAAATAAATCTGTGTAGTTCACCAAAACCAAGAGTATATATTGGCATATAAAGCTAGTTTGGGAGCTATGGATTGTATGTATGTAATTTTCCAAATGTTTCTTTTCTTTTTCTTTCTTGAAAAAGAGGAGGCAGGAAATGTATCTCAGGAGGATTGTGATTAGAGATCAGACCAACAAGCAAGGTGGAGTGAAATACGTCTGTAATCTCAGCTCAATGAGAAGCATAGATTGGAGAACTGAGCTCACAGGCCAAGAGACCCCATTTGAAAAGATAGCTACAGCCAAAACTGTTTTGAGACATAGCTAAAGTAATATTGCACTTGCCTAGTCAATGTGAAGCGAACAGATCAACTCCTGGTACCTGAAAGAAAAGGATGAAGGAAGACATTGCAATACAAAAAGAAAGAAAACATTTCATTATTAACTGAGCCTTCAAATATTAAATTTTAAAGACACATGTAGATGTCCAGTGCTAAGAAACTGAATTATGTTAAACTGAAGTGTTCTAAACATGTGACAGTAAGTAAAATTAATTTTGTTTAAAAGTAAAATCTAACCTTAAAGGAAATCATGAATGAATAAAATTATTTTTTAAAAATGACAAGATAGAGTAGGGCATGGAAGATGTTTTTCCACTTAACAAATGCCATTGTTTTGAAGTACTATATAGTCCCTTGGTATCTGTGAGGGATTCAGGACAGAACTCCCATAGATAGATATTACACTGCATTGATATACAAATCCCTTGCGTGAAATGCCATGTTACCTACCATAAACTAAATACATTATTCAATATGCTTTCAATTACCACCAGATCACTATAATACAAGTTGATACAAGCTGGTACACAATGCTGTTCAGGGAGTAAAATAAAAAGTCTGCATCTGTTCAGTAGACAATCATTGTCTTTCAAATGATTTCAATCACAATCGGTTGAATCTGCAGACATGGAAGATCTCTTATACAACATAAAAATGAAACATATATAATTATAATAGAAATTGTAGCATTCTTATCTCTGCCATGTGTGCATGCCTAATTTTAAAGGAACACCACTCTAAATTGTCACTGTAGCAATGTTGTAAAACTCAGAGTATACTGTAAATCATTAATAAAATCATATATATCAATAGAGTTCAAGCTCTAACAAATGTCTCTTCACTATATGTGTTTATTTCTCTGTTCCTGTCTTTAGTTTATTAATGGAAGTGAGGGTGTCATAATTTTTCCAGTAGTACTATCACAGTCCAGATTTTACTAATTCCATACTTTTATTGTAACATCAGTCCTTGCTCTCAACATTGTCATTAAAAAGAAAATCAGACCATTGTATTCCATGGATGCTCTGTTAGTTTAGACCTTTTTTGTTACATGTTGGGTGCCCCTTCTGGGTTTCTTGTCGGTAACAGGGCATGCCTGAGAATCCCATGGGCAAGACATTTCTAAATCTAAATAAGCTGTTTGGTGAGAGCATTCAACTGACTTCATGTTTTTGTGTTAAGTGTATCTGATTGAGTCCAATTTTCTTGTTATGAGTCAATGTCTGGTTTTGTTTGAGAGCGTTTTGTAGGTAGGTTAGGATGGCCTCTGCCTGCCAGCTCCCAGGGATTGGAAATCTCCATAGAGGAGGCACCCCCTGAGTTCAGGGCCCCATGATCTTTCCCACACTCTGATAGTTTAAGGCCAGGCATGCCATCAGAATTTTGGGAGTTATTTAAAAGTCTCTGCTTCTCTGTCTTGTTGTTGTTACATGTTTTTCCTTGGGTATTTTTTCTTGTCCAGGTTTGTCTTTGAAATTGGTAGCAGTCCTAAATATGGATCCTTGTGGGTTTTGTGTGTATGTGCACACACATCTTTGTTACCTATTTGAATATTTCTGGGAAGTAAAAGTTTTGGCCCTGCCTGGGGTAGGTCTAGGGCCTTGTATGGCCCCTCATACTCTGCTGCAGTTGAGGCGAGCCGAGGTCAGACAAAGCATCTGCAGGCTTAGTCTACTTTTCTTTTTTCTAAAAACCTGGTGAAATGACAGTTTGGAGACAGTTGGTGGCAGGAGGCAGAATTTAGTCTTAGTTCCCCTAGGTTTAAGACTCCCATCCAACTTTCATCCATAAAAAGTATTATGGTAATGTGTCTGACATCAGGAACAAGCTCTGGTAAAATAAATTTCAGCTAAGTTGCCTTGTTATAAAGCTTTGTTTTAAGACTTGGTTGTCATCTGCAAGAGTAAGATTGGCAAAATTCTCTTGACACTAAAACTTCCAGAAAATATATAGCTGATACTAATTTTGCGCAGTTTTAAGATCTTTGAGTATAAATGAGTGAACATGTTTAAGGTTAAATTGTCAGCATGCTGTGTAAAACAATGGATAAGTTTATAATTGAAACACAAAGGCAATTGGGTAAATCTAAGTCTACACTTCAAGAAAATGATTAGGTTTGAATGTTTCCAATGTCTCAAAGGATTATTGCATTGTTTTAAAGAGGAACTACTTTAACATCTAGTATTATAATGCATAGATCTGTTTGCATTGTAAGCATTGTATCCTCTTTAGCCCAGAGGCATTAGGGAATTTAGAATTTATTTCCTTGAGTTAAAGTTTGGAGACAAGTATTAGAGACTTAAATGTGAATTTGTTTATCAATGTCAGAAATTTTGCCTGTCTGTCTTCTAAAACTCTTTAGTTAATCAAATACCAAGAGAAAGGACCAGGAAAACTTAGATGTGTGACCATCTTTGGGGGTGAGAGGTGGACTGGCAAAGGTGCAGCTCTAGGTTCCCATGGTGGAAAAGGCCCTAAGGGAGAGTCCACGAATGGCAAAAGAAGATAAGCTGGCACAAGGCTGTTCATCTAAACCTGGTCAGATGGTCTGAGTGGACCATGTTCGTCCTTTTCCCTTGCAGACTGAAACTGAAAATATGATGTTAAAATGTGGGTGATGTGATTAATATTTCTTAAACTGCCCCCTAAAATGTATTAAATTGGGGAAAGGATTTTAAAAGGAATGTTTAAAGGTTCATCTCCTTATGATTTGGTTTCATGCTACGTTGCTATTGAATGTATTCTGGAAAAAGAAGGAAACTAAGTCTGGATTTTTGGTGCACTGATTATGTTTGTAGTTCTTGCATTAAGGACAAACTTATTTGAGTTTAAACTATTATTGGAGTTCTAAGCAGTAACCTAACCTACATATATATATATATATATATATATATATATATATATATATACGTACATATATATATATATATTAGAGAGAGGGAAAGTAGGAAAAATGATTGCTTAATTGTTATTTCAATTTGTTCTCATAAGTTTATAACAATTTCCAGCAGACCCATGGAGAAGGACAGCAGATCCTTATTAAGATGTAATTTTGGTCCTTACCAAGTTTCAGGTAAGATCATGCTTAGGGAGCATTTCTGTGTTGACCACCCTGTTGCTTTAATTGGAGTAATGTGGCCTTTTGTAGGACTCATTGATCTGAAAACTGCAGTTCTGAACCAGTCCGGGCAAAGCAAAGTCCCTGTGAGATTGTGATGTCTAATCTAGCAGCAGAGTGCTAGTGAGGCAGAGTTGCTTTGGAGCTCAAAGTGGCAGAGTGCTAGCCTTTGAGCTGGAGAGCTGAGGCCCTGAGTTCAAGTCCAGAAACCAACCAAGTGAAATGCCAATGGAATATTTATCCCTGTGTGAAGAGACACTCCAACCATCCAGATGCAGAAAGCCACTGCATGGATGGCAGAGATGGTGTCAGATCCTAGAGTCACTCGTGCTTGGCTATTCAAAATTAATCAGAACCGGGAGTTCATAGAATAGTTTGTAAGCATGCCTTACTACTGTTCATATCCATTTACTCCATAACTGGGCAGGAACTTGTCAGTCATCTATAATAGTGGTTAGTTTACAATCCTAACCCCCCCTTGTGTTTGTTCAAAGCCCTGAGTGAATTTTGAGTTGACACCAGCCACAAATTCAGGAAAGTTTGTAGACCTGAGGCTGTGTACCTATTGATCTGTATATAGGCCTACATAGGTAACTGAGGCATTGTTAGGGTCACAGAGATTAAGTTCCCCAGACAAGAAAATGCCTTTGCAAATGGGTGCTAAGCAAGCTACACTGTTGTAGCCAAAGAAAAGGTTTGTGCAGCTGTTAAATGTTTTATATGATCTCCGGTTTAGAGTAAAATATTGCTCCTGAAATCTAATCCTGGCAACCCCTTGGTAAAATAGGATAAGCTTTTAGGGTCCCTGGCTAGGTATAGAGACAAGATCCCTGAGTCAGTTTGAAGAAGTTACAGAAGAGGAATCTTCGCCCATCAACCCCCCTTTTAAGATGAAGGGACCAGAGTCATTTTTGGAAAACGAAACAGGATAAATTAGAGGCATGGGTAACAGTAGTAATAGATGTGCAAGAGTGGAGACTGCACTTGTGAAAAACGGTTACAGGTTCAAGTCTTCTATACCTGTCTAAAAAATTGTAGCCTTATTTAAAGGAAATCTGGTTAGTGGAAGTTGTCACCATGGTATTACTTTGGAATCTCAGCCCAATATTGTCCTAAAAATCAATGCGGTGCCAACATGCAAAAATGAGTGTGCTCAGGTAAAGCAATCAGGAACTCATTGGGAGACTTCACCAAAGTCAGGCCTTAGGTTAAGCTTCTTTAACCAGTCAATGAAGAAATTTACAGGTGACCCAGCAGGAGGTGTGATATTCCATTGGAGCTGCTGAGAGACCAGGCTACTGCTACACATCCTGTATGCCTGATTCCACCACCCTATAGCATCTTCATACATTGCTTTGAAAACCTTGGTGGTAGGGCATTCTATTTGTGCTAAGTTCAAAGTCCCCTAGACTTTTTGCAGCCATCATGGTGACTCTGGATGGGTGAAGGGAATTTTCCATCCAGTGCTGAACAGTCTAGAGGTGAGAGGTGCTAAATGTAAATGAGGGCTATAGTCAAGTAAAGAAGAGAGAGAAAGGTTAGTAAAGAAAATCTTGGGAAGGGAATTGAGAAAACAGAAGAATAGTTTATGGATAAGAAAGGATCTGGAAAGAATTGTTTTAAATGTTCTAAAAAGGAGGAAGACAAATCCTAGAGAGTTCCTTTATGTAGTAGATGGCATGAGCATGTCTTAAGGACGGAGCTTACAAGCAAAATTAGTATGTAATTGAGTTAGTCATAATACAAACAGTGTCAAAATTGGTACACTGATGTGGAACTATTCTTGGCGCCCACCTGAGGGATTGTTAAGCTTTGACACATGCTTCCCAGTTGTGAGGGCTTTCTTGGGTGAGGAACTGGAAAGGCACGCTGTATGCCCTTCCAAACCAAAGAATGCTGTCTGCCCAGGACTGATAGTAATTGTTGACATCCCCCCAGGCCATGTGTTATTTCTGATATCCAGAGGCAGCTCCAGGAGTCATTTGAAGGAAAATTTGGAAGCTGAACTAGCTGATAGTGCTAACCATGATTCAATCCAGTCCTTACAGGCCTTATAAGTTGAATTTGGTACATGTTCATCAGCTGGTTTCCAGTAAAGAGCTACTGGATTCATCATTCCTAGGTGGAGACAGCGTGTGAGGACTTTGGACTTTCAGATCCCCAGAGAAATGGACTTTGACATCACACAAACTTATCTCTAGATTTGTTTCAGCTTCATAGACAAAACATTGGACTTGAACAGGCACCATCACTTGACACTGAAACAACAAAGACCACCAAAAGTTGTTTGAACAGTTCCAGCACTATGCTCCCTCCTTGAGCAACTTAAGGCTTGCTGATGACCTTTGTTGATCTGGGAATGTTGCTTATGATTATCATTATTTGCCTACATTGTGTGGTAAAGAACTTGCAAAATTCAAGTTTCCCTGAGAGGAATCACAGCCAGAGAGGGGATGCTGCTCTTACCAACTTAAGACAGGGCCTTCAGCTTGATCTGAAGAAATTCCCCATTATGGGTAAGGCAGAGTCAGCGATCCATCAACTTAAGACAAGTGGATTTGCTTCTTTTAAAATAAAGATAGGGGAGATGTTGGGGGCCTACTGGGGGTCAGACTGACCTTGGACCTGCACTACTGATTAGAGCTAAGTACACAGGGAAATAAGCTGTTATCATGACGACTTTGGGCTATATCAATCTTCTTGTTTAACTTATCTGAGACTTGAGAGCTGTTTTGTATGAATGTAACCTCTGGCAGTTATCTGGTTTTAAAAAAAGTATTTAAGATTGGAGCTAAAAAATAAACAGGGCTACAGTTTTAAGTTCACAGCCTTACACTACAGTCTTGGGCTGCTGACTTGAGCTGTAGACCTTCTGACCCCATCTTTTTCTTGTCTTCTTCTTTTCCAAGTCCTCACCCCCTAAATCAGGAATCCTGGTGTGTTGCCGGCTGGCTCTGGCAGTTACACTATATCAAAATTTGTGTTATATAATAAAAAGGAGATATAATTTTACTTTTTATAATATCAATGTCCTTTGATAATTATTTTCTTGTTTTATTGTTTGGTTACATGTTGGCAAAGTAGTTTCTATTCTGTTTCTGTTCTTATTTTAGTACTAGTCCCATTACAGAAAGAAAATGAAAGTCACGCACGTGTCTTTTACCTGATAAAAGATTCTGTCAGATTACATCAGTGCGATTCACTTAAAAATCAGTCTTAAGCTACATGTTTATCCACTCCCAGCAGTGCAAAGTTTCCCATTATTCCATCAGTCTTTACTGCTTACTCTTTCCCAAATATATATACAATCTCTCCATCAATCTGATATCTAGCAATATTTCATATTATCAAATTTTTGTTCTAAGTTCTCAGCATACAGGCAAGCAGCAAATAAAATAAAATCATCTTCATTTACCTTACATTTGATTAGAAATGATTGAAAAAATACAAACTCTTTATTCTGTTTAGACATAGTACAAAATTCTGAGTTATTCGTCAGCGAACTATTATGTTCTTAGTTCTTTGTCCATGTCAAAATTCCCAGAATTGCTTTTGAAAGGCCATCGGCTAAAATAAAAACTGTCTAGCTTGGGAATAGATTGAAACTAAATTCAAAGAATAGTTTGGAGTTGGAATAAAAAGAAAAATATAGGGAAATGTGAACATTCTTCAATCTCTGACATTCATCAATTATACTTATGATTTTACAAACAATACTTTATCCTACACCTTTTCAACATTGTGCAATTCTTTTTAATTTTTTGTCAGTCATGGGGCTTGAACTCTGGGCATGGGCAATGTCCCTGAACTCTTCCTCTCAAGGCTACCACCCTACCCTTTGAGCCACAGCACCACTTCTGGTTTTCTGGTAGTTATTAGGAGATAAGGGTCTCCTGGACTTTTGTTCCCTGGGCTGGCTTTGAGCCATGATCCTTAGATCTCAGCCTTCTGAATAGTTAGGGTAACAGATGTGAGCCACTACATCTGGTTGTGAAAATCTTAAATATAGAAAAATGGCCACAGGATATTAGCAGGAGTTGTAACCAAGATTTTAGAGTCTACTTTTACAAGAATAAAATGTAAGTGTTCTCTGAAAAATAACTGGGAAAAATGTCATCTCTAACACATTATCTATAAGTTCCATGAGTACTTAATCAGAATATACTTCCTGCTTGGAAGATATAATTCTGTAGTTAACTATGTTTATGACTTACCAAGTCAAGTATCAGATATCTCCTTTCTTATTAATTAGTCCACCTAGGACTATAACAGCATAGATTTGGTGTCATAGAAGTCCTTAGTTCACATTGTTTATGAATCCTCTAAAAGATTTTGTGGCTTTAGGTCTGTTATCTTTCTTTCCTAAGCACCAATTTTATTATTTATATAATAGGCATGATAGTAAACCTCTTTGGTTATTTATAGCATTAAATATAAACCAGCAACCACTGTAACAGCTAGCTCATAATTAACATACAATAAGTGATTGCTGTTGGTTCATTACCTCAAGAATAACTTTTCTTTCCATATTTAAAAACTCTGACCAGCATCCTACAAAAAAGGAACTATGAATATTTAATCTAGTCACATTAATCTAGATGCAAACTTGCATAATACCCTACATCAATTTTTGAAAATATCCTCTCATAAAAAGCTGAGGTAATTCCACTGGAAATAGATTTACAAAAAAAAAACATATATAGATTGGGAGTGGGAAGAACCTGAAGAGAACTAAATACTATATTGTTTTCTTTGTTTAATTACAGAAGTTATGCTGCCTAGTTTCAATTTTTTCATAATACACTTAACTGCAGCGTGTTGTACTAGCAAAATACTTTTTATTGGTTTCTTTATGCTTATTGATATATTCCCATGGATTTTGCTAAAAATCACAGGCAAAATGTGAGCATCCCAATGAACACCTCATTTTCACTTATTTAGAGGATTGTTCAAGTACTATAGGATGTTCAAGAGTTCATTGAAGAGGAAACAGAACTCTGAGATAGAGAGGAAACATTCGTGTGTTTCTGCAAAGGTGCTGTCTGCTAAACAGGTGAGAAGTATTTTCTGCTTCGATGATTCAGATTAAACTCACCAATCTAAAAGAGGAAAATGAGCTCTGAGAAATGGTGTATGCTTCTTGGCTGCCTTCATGTTTTTGACCAGATAGTTCTGGGTGTGAAGTTTGATAACTGAAGCTCCTGACACTTGATAAGAATTCAGAGCAATTGTCAGAACTCAGAAAGATATTATAGGAAGGACTGCCTTGGTTGAGTGAGAAATCATGTTTTCACCACATCAACATGAAATGCTGTAATGAATAAAGTAAGTTAGTGAACAGAGGCTGAACCCTGGACAAAGTGGTAAATTTGGGAAAATTGACTAGGTTCAAGGGCAGAGTGCAGAAACTGTATAGCTTGGTTATTTTATCTAAAAATAATAGGCAAGAAAGGTGCAACTCCTGCCTCTAGTTGCAAAGAATAATTCTGAGACTCAAAAACTGTAGTACATTTTGGTAAATTTTGTATGTTAATTTTCATATTTTGTACATATGAATGATTTTAATTGCTCTACTCCTTATTCCTCACTTGGAATTAAACTATCATGAAAGAGAAAATTCTAGGATTTGATACTCCTCCTCTTGCTCAATTCACATTGCCTCCTTACGGCATGTTAATATTATACAAGTAAGTTGTCTAGTATTATATACAGGGTGCAATTGCATATTTAGTACAATATATGATGAAATTGAAAAGTAGACGTTTATCAGTAATGGCTCTTAGGGTTTGTTGCGATGGGGCATTTCTATGGTCTTAGCTACTTGGGAAAAAAAATAGGAAGACTCTGGTTCAAGATCAGCACAGGTTTAATGTAAGTTAATATTGATTTCAGAAACAGTCTTGAACTGATGACACATCATCTCAAATTCTTGGGAGGAGAAGGTAGGGGAACTGTACTCTAAGGTTCAAGCAAGCAAAAGTCTGAAAAGTAATCTGAAACAATTAGCCTGGGGGTGTTACCTAGTCTGACCTTACCTAAATGTTCATCACGTCTACACATTTTTGTTAGAGAAAGGACTCAGAAAGAAACAACTCTGAACCTACTTCTCACTTACTGTGAACTTTCAATGCCTGAAGGACCCCTATTTACATTTTGGTCTGAGGGTAAAAAGAAGTCAAATCTACATATACACAATTGTATTTTCTTCCTTTGATATCTGTTCAGAATTTAGCTGTGAAAAGAATTATTAAGAACTTGTCTGAGGCCACAAGTTTGGCCTAGTGGTTAAAGTGCTTGCCTAGCATGCATGAAGACCCGGGTTCAATTCCTCGGTACCACATATAGAAAAAAGCCGGAAGTGGTGCTGAGGCTCAAGTGGTAGAGCTCTAGCCTTGAGAAAGTCCAAGGACAGTGCTCAGGCCCTGAGCTCAAGCCCAGAACTGGCAAAAAAAAAAAAAAAAAGAACTTGTCTGAATTATGGAATAAACTTAATTTTATTAAAAAATAGGTATAACCTTTCAAAGCCTTCTTTCAAAAGCTTCTTCAAAATGCCTTTTTTCTTGGAGTGTGATGGGTTTTTATTATGTCAAATAGATTTTAACAGATGTAAAGGTTAGGAATAGATATGTCACACATAATCCAACATAGTGCATACGGGAATTGTAGTAATATTGAAGTACTTGTGACACACACACAAAATGAACAGATGGCAAAGGAAAACTTTTCAGACTATACAAAATTATGTTTGTAAATATAAAAGGTAAAGCTTATCTTGAGATAGAAGTGTGTCATACTGTAATTTTTGTACATTTCTCAAAGAAATCATTTAGCCATGCTTTAGTGGCTCTCCAGTGTTTATCCAAGTTACATGGGATGAAGAAATCAGGAGAATCAAGGATTGAGGCTACCTATGCTAAAAATTCACCTGTGATTCCAGTTATATTGGAGGCTGAGATAAAGAGGATATGGTTTTAGAACAGGCTGAGCAATGAAGTTTTCAAGATCCTATTTCAACAGGATATGCTGAGTGAGTTGGCATGCTCTACTCATCCCAGCGATGATAGGAAGCATAAGTTGGAGGTTGTCAGTCCTCATTGGCCCAGGGAAATTATGTGGAAAAATACCCAAATCAAAAAGAGGTGTGTCAAGAGGTGTGTCTCAAGCAGTAGAGTATCTGCCTGGCAAGTGCAAGGTCTTGAATTCAACTCCCACTACTACAAAAAGAAAAAAAAACATATTTTGATTCTCACTATATGCTCATAATTACATTCTAATTAACTATTCATGAACTGAGAAATGGAGAGTTTTGTTAGCTTGCTGCTATCGTTGATCTCAGAGTTTCATTTAACACCATTTAGCCCCAGGTAGCTACTCTCCACATTAATTCTGAGATCATGTTATGAGTCACTTTAAATAATGAAATAAAGCAATGGCACTATCAGGCGTTCAGATGAAGCTTTTAAAGGCAGTATTCTAATCACTAAGATTAATAATGTAAAAGAAAATATTCTTATATTAAAAAGACACAAAACTTCTTCAGGGAGCTAGAATATAGCTGAGTGGCAAACACTTGTCTAACAAGTAAAACATTCTGAATTTGAGCCAAGTACCGAAAAAGACAACACGAGAAAAAATGACAACAACAACAACAAAAAAGAAAAACTTTCTCAGAGCAGTAATATTAAAAAGAAATATAAGATTAAAAATAAATTTTTAGATTTGAACAAATATAAAAATGAAAAACAAAAACAAATTGGCTAGAAACAAATAAGTCCATTAGCATCAGTGGCATCACATTTGTTAATCCTAGCTATCCAGGAGGTTGAGATCTGAGGATCATGGTTTGAAGCAAGCCTATGAAGTTCTTCCTATGTTCAATTAAGCACCCCCAAAAAACTGGAAGTGGATCTGTGGTTCAAATGATAGAGTACTAGCACAAAAGCTCAGGGACAGGTCCTGCACCAAAAAAAGAAAGAATGAAAGAAGGAAGGAAAGGAAGGAAGGAAGGGAAAATAGCTATTAGATAACAGAACTTATAATGATAATTTCTTTAACTCATTAACAGTGTCTAAGCAACATGCCAAAAACTGTTATAAGTTGAATGTCTGGATAATTTTTTCAAGTTCCAGAAGAAAGTCCTTTCTCTTCCTTTCAGGGTCATACTGTCATTATTTAATTGAGTATTCCATATCTCCTGACGGCAGTTTATTTCTGCTACCTCTTCCTGAAACATTTTTTATAGGAAAAAAGTACCTTGTTCAGCCAATTCTCTGGAGTATCATTCTATTTAAATTTCCACTTAACAAAATGCTTATTTGTTAAACACATGTGTGATTGAACGAATGAATGAATGAGTGAGTGAACACAACACTTGGAGATTACCAATAATCTTGCTGAAACACAGGGATATTCTTGCAGCCTGAGCTACATAATAGACTTAGTATTCCAAATCTTCACAGAACAGCTCCCTAGTCTTCCAAGGTACCGATGGCCCGAGGATGAACCAGAATGCTTTTAGAACGTCATCTTCAGCAATCCTTCTTCTGCATTAAATTTCTTTGCTATTGATGTCATTAATTTGGCTCTCATCGGATACATGGAGTCTGCAGAGTTCTTTGAAACTATGCCCAGGATGTCATGGATTCTGAAAAGCAGTTACCTCCTTAACTTTCTATGAAGAAACCTCCAATAGAAACATTACATCTTTGGGAAACACCAAATGTGTACTCTTCTCTTTTAATTCCTATTCTAATTATTATAAGTAATCAACTTTGCTTTTATTTAACCAGGTGCATAGGCCAAGTATTTAACACCTTGACAATCATGATCTTCCCTTTCCTTCCTAGCAAAAGACACAAATGTGTACAAGGAAATGAAGAGTGTGGCATGAAGACCACATAAAATGATAGTGAAATCCAATTTTCTCCTTAATGGTTCTTCTAGACTATGCATAAGAGGAAACACAATGGTGTCTGCAACAAGAAACATATCTTATTAAGGCAGAAAGTGCTTTCACTAAGACCAAGCATTCCTCCGTCTCTTAAAAAAATCAGTGTATGTCATTGCAAGAAAAATTATTATTTATGTAGGTTGTTATTTTAACACATAAAAGTAAAAGGCTAGCAGTTTGATTCCTCTCACTGATGGGGGCATTTAAAGTCATATTTGCCTTGAGGAAAATGTTTTTCTTTGGTTTCTAGCTGAGCCTAGCAGTATTTTTGTCCTATTCCATTCCACTTTCCTTCACAACTTGAAGTGAAACTCAGAGTAGACTAAATAAATACCAGTCGTTCACTGAGATTGGAGGCTAAACTTGAGCAAGTTGCTGTGTTTAAAGCCCAGCATCACCAAAAAAAAATATTAATTAATGCAATAAAGTAAAAATTAGAAAGTTCTGCGGTAAAGGCAAAGAGGATAAAAGTATTTTCACACATCATTTGCTAATTCATTTTTCACATTTTATGCAGAATATATATTTATAGTGCTAAATAGATGTTCCCACTTTCTTCCAAGGTCTGTGGAACTGCAGTGTAAGTCCCATGTATTCCCTGATTACTGCGGTATACCATCAAATCCTTTCACTTTATTCATATACCATACAGCTGGCCAAGGTAAAGCCAAAAATGCAGTTATTTCCTCTTTGTTGATTTGATCACTAGCAAAATCACAATTTCATGTAAATAATTTAACATATCAGAGATTTGTACACTTGTAGAAGATGTTTTCTGAGTATTTTCGGGAAATGGAATCATTGTTGTCACTATCTCATATCTTACCCATTGCCATATACTTCCTCTTTCACATTATCCCTTGAGAAAATTTTGTTTTTAATCCTTAGATCAAAAAATGTGATTGATACCATCTGAATTTCCAATTTCATATGATGGGGTTCCTTGAATGAATTCCAATTGGACAGTTTTTGGGAACAGAATTAAAGTATCATGAGAAACATACCTTCAGCCTAAAATTGCCATCTTGGTTCCATTCCAGCAGTTTTCAGTAAATGTGCCATATTCTCTACAGCAATCAGCCATTGTTACTGTCTAAATTGATATTGTTAGAACTTTCACAGACTTCCTACATTGGGCTTTCTTAGGTTTTCTTTCCTTTGTTCTTTCTTTGGTGGTGCTAGGATTGGAACTGATTTGGGGGTTTGCTGGGAAAGTACAATACCACTCACCCGAGTCATGTCTTAGTCCTTTAGCTTTTAGTAGGGGTTTTTTTTTGTTTTTTTGTTTTTTTGGCTTTTTTTTTTTTTTACCTCCGACTCATATAGCTGACATTATTGACATGACTCATCATTGCTGGGTTGTTGTGTGAGATAGAGTCTCACTTTGTTTTTGTTTTTGTTTATGCATTTTTGGCTTAGGCTCCCTTTGAAACATGATTCTCCTTTCTCTGCCTTCCAATCAGCTGCGATTATAAATATGAAACATACTTACAAGCAAAGTGTTCTAGTTTACCCACCAAATAGAAAATATAGCTTTATTTTTAATGTCTTCAAAAATGGATGATTAACAAATACCAAATTTGTAATATATCACACAAATTTCTCTCTGACTGAGGAATAATGACATAATAGGTCCCCTAGTCTTTCTGGTATGACATGTAATCATGTGTTAGCCTAGATTATGTTTTGTTGATTATATAACTGAAAACACATTCATTAAACTTGGCAGGATTCCAATATCATTGCATTCTTGGTATGAGACACTCAAGAAATTAGTAAACATGGAATCTGAAAATGATATTATGGATGAATGACATGTACATTGTTGATATTAGGGAATGACTTCTGATATATATAAGGGTCTTTCTAACCCTTGGCTTTTGAGGCTTACAGAAAATAATAGACTCAACAAGGGCTCGGAGAGCCACAGGCCAAAAAGCAACAAAAATGATTCCAAATAGCTCAGTCTATAGGAGTTAACAACACACAATTCAGTGTCCGGAAAAAGCCTTGCCCAAATCTATATATTTCAATAAAATCACAAGACCTGGGCTCTTCTGTCAAACTGTTCCTTCCTCAACCTTCCTGCTCTCCAAATAGGGTGTAATTTTTTGCTTCATTTTTATTTTATATGCATTCTGAAGTCTATCTGTGTCTGTACTTTAATACCACTTGGGATATCAGAACTTTCTACCTTCAATTCCAATGACCTAAATCCAGTTACAGATTTTGAAGAGCTGAACTGAAAAACCTCGGGAGACCTCTACTCAGAAACAGGTGACTTTATTATCTTCTGATCTGATAAGTTTACTTGATAACTTATGGACTATTAGTTAATTAATTCATATTTAATCATATTTTAATAATGGTTATAAAATAGACTTCACATGAATTAGAGGTCTAGGGTTTCAGAAAACTGTTGCCTCTTCACACGTCCCAATTTTTTCCAAGCCCTTAAAAACTGAAGAGTTATGAATGAATAATTAAATATTTGAATGTGTTAATTTTGTTATTGTTTTGTTTCCCTGATAAATTTCTGTGGTCATTCTAAGGTAACATCAGATTTCAAGTAGGTCCACTGATAATGTTCATTACTGTCATTTCCAAGAGAAGTGTGAAACTTTGATGGAGATAACTCAAGTAGCACGTTGAGCAATGGTCTCGGGACAATTTAGGATCAAAGACTTTTCCCTATATTACTTATCCTATCATAATGGTAGAAACAGACTGGGGGAAAAAATCTTACATTTTTAACTTTGTAAAAGTCTCTCTTACTAATAAAATTTGAACTAGGATGATACCTAATACTCATATCATCACATTATTTCATAAAACAATACTAAAGATTCATTTAGCAACTGATGACTTTATGAGTGAATTAATGCTGAAAACTCCAAAGGACTATACCCATTCAAAAGGACATACCTAGTGTATGGCTATCTGTATTCAGATAATATTAAATTTCTTATAGTACTTTTTATTTTTGAGACAGTGAGTTCAGCCATTTTTACTTCTATTACTTCATATCCTTCTGTGGGGTAGGGATTTTCTGTGGTTTGGATTTTTTTCCCAGTCCTGGAGCTTGAACTCTGGGCCTGAACACAGTCCCTGACCCACTTTGTACTCAAAGCTAGTGAATTACCACTTGAATCACACCCACATTTCCATATGGATTAGATCTTATATGGCCCTCTATGACCTTTCTCATAAGGCCTTGGTTCCCAGTGTGAAAATAAGACCTCATCCTCTCTTTCTCTTGCACTGTAGCCATTAACTGAAATGGACACAAGTTGTAGGTAAATTTTACATCTCAGCGTGTTCTATTTTCTCAGGTGCTAGCTTACCACTAGCACCAAATGAAGAGAAGTAAATGTGTCTGCTGTTCCTCACAACTGCTCCCATTCCTAGAGAAAAGTTCATGAGCAGCCAGTAAATGAAACTCCAGTTAGTACCCTCAGAGCCAGCCTGCAAGAAGCTGCTATCCACCACCCCTGTGTGAGAATGGTACTTAGGTTTCAGTGAAAGAAAACCCATCAGGATTTGGGGACAGATGTGAGAGAAAGTTCCATGTGTGAGAAAAAAAAAAGATTTGATGAAAATCAAAAGTATAAAAGGGAATGAAATAATCTCAAGTGAATAGTAACTCACTGCCCCAGTAAAGCAAATGTGCAGATACAATGACTAAGTGAGAAGCCAGGTCTTATGGAAGAGATTGGCATGAATAAAAATCAGCACAAACATTTGCCTTGGGAATTTTGCTAAAGGATCAATGTATTTTGATGGATATAGCTAGTTTATAACAATCTTGAAAACTTTATTTGCCAAGAAGGTTTTACTATCAGGCAGTTTGTTCCTCTGTTAATCTAAGATACTACATAAAGCCTAGAGGCATGAAATCAATCACTTGGCATTTATATTTCACATAGATTTGAAGTAGAAAAAAGGAACAAGCTCTGAAACTGCCATCAAAATGGATGAACCCTTTATTGATCTCATTAATGAAAAGTGATCACTTATACAGGTGAGAGAGCTAAGTCTGTTGCAGACTTCTTGCCTAGAATGTACTTTCATTGGTGATATTATCACCTCACTAATGGGAAAAAGGAGATGTCATTTTTTATTTTATTATACTTGACAAAATTATTTTCAATAAAAGGAAGGAAACTTAAAGATGGTTCATAGCATAAGAATCCTAGGTGTATTTTCTTGTGCATATACTATGGATTTCCAGCTAAAGACACACAATGCCTACAAAGATCTTATGATAAACTGAAGTCAGATGTTTGATTTTCATTATGAAAACTTTAATAAAGATGTTTAGGGCCCAGTGGCCTTATGCACATGTTGGCTTTTATCTGTAATTTCCTTTATTCTTGGAAAGTTATGCCACAAACACACACACACACACACACACACACACACACTATCCACAATTATTAATGCTTACTAGACATGTAACTGGAACTAACTGGTTGTCTAATGGTTGGTCTCCTGGATTCTAAAGAACATGTGCTGTGATCTCTCTTGCTCATCACTGACTCCAGAGTCTGCAGGTGGGATCTAACACTGAGTAATCTCTTCAATAAGCATAATTGAAAGATAGTTTAAGCCAAGCACTAGTGACTCAGGCCTATAAGTCTAGCTATTCTGAAGGCTTAGACTGGAGGAATCCAGCCCAGGCAAGGAAGTCCCTGAGCCTGTTATATCCATTCTAGAACATGCCTATAAATCTACCAGTAAATACACTGAATGATCTACACACACACACACACACACACACACACACACACACACACACACACACATACAATCACACACACACGTGCATGAACAATATAGGACGCTAGACATTCACACACTGAGGCCAAAGGAGGATATGTATGGGAGTGGTTGACTAAGTCTCAATAGCTATGTGTAGATGATCATATAAAATAATATTTTGTGAAATGAAACAAGAGATTTTTTTAGTTGCTGTTGTTTCTCTTTCGGTTTTCTTTTCCTTTTGTCTTGTTTGTTAGTTTGTATTTGTAAGGGAAAGGGGGTGGGCACAGAAAAGGTGGAACAAAGAAAAAAAATACAGTAGTGGTATTCACTAGCTACTAAGTGGAAAATTAACTGTGCATCTTGCAGTTAGGAATGGGAATAGAAATACTGGGAGAGAGTAAAGGAAGGGGAGACAGAGTTCAAAAAAGAATTATATGCATCTGATTCATGTAACTGTAACCCCTCGGTGTAAGAGCTATACATAACAATAAAAATAATAATAATTTAAAAAATTACAATGAGGAAATAAAAGCTAAATATGTGGGTCAAGGCTCAAGTAGTAAAGCGCTATCCTTGTGCATAAAAGCTCATGGACTGGGCCGGGAGTTTGCCCTAGTGGTTAAAGTGCTTGCCTAGCACGCATGAAAACCAGGGTTCAATTCCTTGGTACCACATATATAGAAAAAAGCCGGAAGTGGTGCTGAGGCTCAAGTGGTAGAGCTCTAGCCTTGTGAAGATCCAAGGACAGTTCTCAGGCAGTGAGCTCAAGCCTAGGACTGGCCAAAAAAAATAAAAAATAAAAAAGCTCATGGACTGTGCCAAGAACTTGGCTCTGAGTTCAATGAGTTCAAGCCCCAAGATACACACACACACACACACACACACACACACACACACACACACACGCCAGCTTAATGCTTTCCTTTCTGTAATCTGTTTACATTCCAAGATTAGTTTTCATCATTATTCTTCATTAATTTCTATCTTATTTCTAATTTTTGGTACACGTTGTTGAATTAAACTTCATAATCAAACATTTCTTTTGATTTGATTTTCTCTAATTTAGTTTCAGGTTGCTCAGATGTTCCTATAGACTCATTGTAAAGGAATTGCAGCCAACTAATTACGTTGAATAATCTAGCTTTCCTTAATTATACCATATTCTTAGTCCACTATATTAAATAACCAGATAAGAACACAGGAGTCAGATATGTGCCCTTAAAGCACAATTTGGTAAGAGGACCTGTTTTGTGAGTGAGTGTGTGTGTGTGTGTGTGTGTGTGTGTGTGTGTTTAACACACTGTTATATTAACTCAGAATGTCTAGTCATCATTAGAAAATGCTAACTTCCTCTTTCACATTACAGGCTTGGAAATTCATATCATAGACTTGTATAGCCTTTCAATGGCAAAATTCCTCAAGTTGCCCATCCACCACAAATGGCTACAAAGCTAAAACATTTTGTAAAAACTGATATAAAGCTTATAACTTCAAGTTACTATTTTTAACCTTTTGGAAAGTCCCCATTTGTAGAAGCTATGGTATCTTTTACTAAAGCCAGATAGTTTCTTAGGAGATATATAAGTCCAAAGTTAAAAGCCTCTAGTTTAGAGAGGTTCACCCAATAATGCTTTGTGAGTTTCCATTGCCTGGCAGTATTTTCTGAGAAGACACACTGGAGACTTAGCTTTACACCTCAAACAGCTAGCTCTGGTGACTTAGAAATGTAAACATTGCCATAAAGCCTTGAGATTCACTTGAGGATATTCTTTCCCCTTAAAGACATTTACTTCAAAAGAGCTGGCATTTATTTCCATTCAGCTTTAAGGTATCTCTCTCTCTAATAAAAGATTTGTATTAATGTGTGTTAGTTGTACAAGGGAGTTTGATTATTATATTTCCACTAATTCATATAAAGGATCCTGATCAAAATGGGTAGTACATGGTTTAGCTGCTTGTTAAGAAACACTGAAGGAAGTGTCTCAGGGAATAATGTCATGACTAATGTGTCTGCCAATAATCATTAAGAAGCCACTTCTGCAAACAAGAAATGGGAACTGCATATTCCAAGGTTAAGTGACATCTTACAGGCTGATTTTTGTATTTGGCTAACTTACTGTGGAGTTTTGTGTGGAATGAATTGATATAAGCTGTTTCTTAAAAAAAACAGACAAAAATCTTTTTAATGTGAAAACTGGGATTCACAAATATGAATTTTATTGCAGTTGAAAGCAAATGTTTTCTTTTCATTCTCCCAGGCATAAAATTTCATAAAGCATGATTTTATCACTCTGGTCAATGGAGAAATAATTCAATGCTGTCAAATTCTAATAAAGTCATCTGACTTGGGGTGAATCTTCCTTTCAAATCATGGTGGAAGATAATCTTCTATATAAAACACAATTCTGATGGTATATGGTTGAAATTCAGCTTCTAAAAAGCAGAATTTATTTCTCCATGGATTCTCTCCGCATTCTAAGCTGCGTCGTGTGGATTGTGATTGCTTAGCAAAGGGAGCAATGTCGTTGCCTCTCTCACCAAAGGAAAAGAATTGCATTATTGCAGTCTCAATCAGTCACTCCGCCTGTAGTTCAGCAGTCACCTCTTGTCTTCTATTCCATGTGGCTTGCTTAGCCCTGTTGCAAATGGTCTCTGCTGATTACTCAAGCAATAGGGAATGTCCATCTTCCTTTGCCTCACTTCCAAACTAAATGGATAGTTTTCAGTTGCTCATCAGGCTATAAAAAGTTTGAGGAAAGTGTTTGGGGGCATTTCACAGCAATTAAGATTGGTAATGGCTGCTGGTCCCATTCTGCCCACTTCATTTCACACTGTGAGCAACAGGGGTGACCGCTCTGTTTCAGCCCGGAAGAACGCTTCCCAGGGTATTAAGCAGGGACAGCAACACAAGTGACTCTTCCTCCTTTTCAGCAGAAATATGCTCAGCTACATTTCTTTTTCTTTCTTTCTAGCTAGGGGCTAAATCACCCATCCCATAAATGCTTTCCATCTGTCATTTGCTTACAGAAATATTAGTTAGCCAGATTGTGTTTCTCTTAAGGACAGGAAAGGGAGGATCTAGTTCTTCCTCTTTGCTTTCCAACACAGGACAGCTCAAACCTTAAACAAAAAGAGCTAATTATTGTCTTAACTCTGATAACACTTATTTTTCCACAATTATATTTTTAATATGTTAAAAGCAAACAGTAAGGTCTTTATAGTATTACATGTGATTGTTTTTGTCTTAAGTATATATACAATAAACTAACGTGTTCATATGATGTTATGTAAAAATACATGTCATTTAAAATTATGTTTGCAGTGGATGATTGAGTTCAACAATTTTCAATATAAAATTAAATAATAAAAATTTAAAAATAATAGTGATTCTAATTTTTCCTCTAAAATTTTAGAAAGATGCAGTCACGTGATAGCAGTATTTATATTTTATCATTTCTATTTTCTTTTTACATTTCCCTGAAATCTTGAAAATTTTTTGCCACAGAGAAATCTTTTATAGAACCAATGTTGGAAAAAAAGCTGTGAATTTCAACAGATACTTGCCTTAAGATCCAACCTTTCTATAAAATTAATTTTAATGCTTTTCTTATGTTTCCCCTCTATATTTATATACTACTCTCCAAATATTTGCCCCACCCTAAGTATTGGTTTGAATATTTGCTGCATGACCATTTGTGGAAACACTAATGGAAAAATGATATACTATCTGCTTCAGAGAACCAGAAGAGAGACTTTTGTCACTGTGATGATGATTTTGGAAGATACATTCTGACTCATCATTCAAATTTAATTGAATTGTACATTCATCCCAGAATAAGGCATACTTTTGAGACCTCAAAATTGAAAGTGTTACTGGGTAATAATCGTTTTTGCCTGAATTCCTAGCTACTTAGGAGGCTGAGTTCTGAAGATATCAGTTCAAAGCCAGCCCAGGCAGGAACATCCATGATGCTCCTATCTCTAATTAAGCATCCTAAATAAATAAATAAATAAATAAATAAATAAAACCTAAAAACATGGCCTCAACAATGATTGTTCTCTTTTCTCATCACTAATTTCAGAAATTTATAAAAAAAAAAGAGGTGAGCTTGTAATATTTATTTTCCATACCCTTCAAGGCAACTCAGCAATGGATATTAATTGACACCAAAATAATAAATTTTTCTTGGACAATAAGCTAAGATAAAATTCTCTAGTATGTGATTCTTCAATGTTCCATAAAAATTAAGCCATGAACCTCAGGACCACCAAACAAATTTCCAGAAGTAAATTCCATATCCAATTAGTTGTAGAAACAACAAAATCAATGAAAATTTCTTTGTGAGCCTAAAGTGAAAAATATTAGACAAGTTGAATTAGGCTATATGAGAACCAGGCAACTTTCAAAACCAGATGCAGATTCTAGGAACTCTGGTTGATATAGCAAGGTCAAATGGCATTTGTGGACATGAAAAGGAGGTAGAGTTAACCACCACTAAAGTTATTTCATTGATTCCCCTTTTTCAAGGCAGTCATCTGCTAGGATTGACTAATGCTCAGCTGTTTTAATGGTCTGTGCCTCAGTTTGCAATTAGTTCAAATAAAACATTAGGTTGAGATAATTATTTATGGACTCCAGTATAGAACCTTCTTCAGGCCAAATTTAGTCTAAAAATTGTCACACTTTACCTGGGTCTTTAATAAACTAATAATGGTTTTTCTAAACTGAAAAGGGAGTTAATCCATTCTGTAGCAAACTCCAATAAGTATTTAATGAAAGCAATTTATTTTTTCCTACTCTTTGATCTCTGGCATTTTGAAGAGCACAATTTTAGCCAATGTCCTACGTAACAGAGCTGGATCAGTTTATGAGATTTGAGAGGGAGTTTATCTGGGTCACATTGTAAGATGTGATTCAGGGAATTAATCAGAGCCTGGCCAGTAGATTTCATGATGACATGGATTGCTCTTAGAAGTAAAATGACAGGTGATAACATCAAAGACCTTTGTCATTAAATTATATATATATATATATGATATGTATTTTGTACACTACACTTATGCATTTATATACACATATGTATAAATAATGTAACAAAAATTTTACTAGAAAAAACTGGAAAATAACACTTAATGACCAGAATAATAATAAATAAATCATGTTACAATCACAGAACTGAATACTATTTCCTCATAAAAAGATGAATTAATCTAGCACTCATAAAGATAACTTCCTTAATAAGGACCAAGAATCACAACAAATCAGAGAAAGGCTGGATAAGTGGGACTGCATTAAACTGCAGAGCTTTTGTATGGAAAAGGACATAGCTAGTAAACTAATTAGGAAACCTACAGAGTGGGAGAAGATCTTCACCAACCATACAACAGACAAAGGCCTCATATCTAAAATATATCAACAGCTCAAAAAATTGAATCACTCCAAAACTAATCTCCAAAGTAACAACCATCCCATTAAAAGATGGGCCAAAGACTTAAAGAGAGTCTTCTCTGAAGAAGAAACAAAAATGGCCTATAGACACATGAAGAAATGCTCAACATCTCTGGTCATAAAAGAAATGCAAATCAAAACAACTCTTAGATTCCACCTCACTCCAGTTAGAATGGCCAGGATCAGGAAAACAAATAACAACAGATGCTGGAGGGGATGTGGCCAGGAGGAATCACTACTACACTGTTGGTGGGAGTGCAAACTCGTTCAACCACTATGGAAAGCAATATGGCAGTGCCTCAAAAGGCTAAACATAGAGCTCCCCTATGACCCAGCAATTCCACTACTTGGCATTTACCCAACCATCCAGAAACAAGGGCATACTAAATCCACTAGCACAACAATGTTCATTGCAGCACTATTCACCATAGCAAAAATATGGAACCAACCTAGATGTCCCTCAGTTGATGAGTGGATCATCAAGTTGTGGTATTTGTATACAATGGAATTCTATGCTGCTGCTAGAAAGAATGACATTGCCCCATTTGTTAGGAAATGGAAAGTCTTAGAAAAAATCATATTATGTGAAGTAAGCCAGACTCAAAGGAAATTAGGCTCAGTGGTTCCCCTCATTTATCATAATCAGTAGCAACCTTGGGCTCTACTAGCAGAGGTCTGCAATAGAGCAAAATCTTGATACAAAAGACCATATAGTAGGATGCTAAATGAAAGGATCTCTAGGATATAGAAACATATGCCATATAATGAATGATTGTTGTTCTTAAGGTACTATGTTATCTCTCATCTCTTTTGCTGTCCCTTGGTTATCTCATATTGTTACAGTATCTCACTTTGTTACCTGATATATCGGATATATTTGTATTTGGTTATTTGAAATTGGATAGGGAAGGGGGGAAAACAAGATGAGGGGGGGTGGGGGGGGCAGGGAAATGGGGACCAAAAGATGTGAAAGGGTATCCATGTATGGGAATTAATGCACCATCTCTCTGGCAAATATCATGTAACCCTTCTATTAATTACAATTAAAAACATATGAAAACAAAATTTAAAAAAATAAAGCAACAACAACCAAAAATGGAAACAGGTAGGCAGTTGTGGCTCACAAGTGTAATCCTAGCTACTCCTGAAACTGTTATCTGAGGATCTCACTTCAAATCCAGCCTGGGCAGAAAAGTCCATGAGACCCTTATCTTCAATTAACCACCAAAAAGCTGGAAGTAGAGAGGTAGCTCAAGTGGTAGAGCAACATTCTTGAGCACAAAAACTCAGTGATGGTAGCCCAGGCCCTGTGTTCAATTCTAAGTTCTGGCACCAGAAAGGAAAAGAAAAACAGTATTAGAAGCAGATGATGTCATGGTTGATTTTTAACTCTTAAGCATGGATAGTTAAAATGTTACTTAAGACACTCTAGGTTATTAAAAATGTAATTCAATATTAAAAGAGAAAAGAAATAAATTTAAAAATATTGATATGAAAGGCAGAAATTAACCAATAAATCTAACAATGAAACAAAATAAGAGCAACTTCTTGATTTAATAATACTTTTCATGATTCGAAGTTTCTTTCAACATTCAAGAGAAGTTTACAATCATATCAATATGACTCATTACTACAATATTTTTCTAATTATCTGATTTGGCAATATAGATGACCCCAGAATGTAGTGGTTTAATCAACAGGAGTATATTGTTTCTTGTGATTCCTCAGCTTGGCTAAGCTCAGCTTAGCAGTTCTATTTTAATGGAGTAATTGAGTCACTCATGACTAGGAATTTGAATGGAACTGGAGTGTCTCAGAGGTTCTCTTTTCCTTGAGTGGCGTGACCCTCCCAGCTGTTTACAGCATAGAACCAGACTCCTGGTGGGAGGAGCTAATTCTTTGTTCAAGTACTTAGGAAACTGATTTGTCCTGCTTGTGGGGAGACAATTGGCTGAAATCACAAGCATATCTCCTGTCAATATGGGAGAGAACTGCATGGTGAGAACACGTGGAAAGAGAGTTCTTTGGGGTCATCCACAAGCCAGGTGCCAGTGGCTCACGCCTATAATCCTAGCTACTCAGGAGTCTGAGAGCTGAGGATCACGGTTGGAAGCCAGCCCAGATAGGAAAGTCCATGAGATTTTTTAAGTCTCCAATAAACTACTCAATAAAGTCAGAAGTGATGCTGTGGCCCTAGTGGTAGAGCGCTAGCTTTGAGTAAAAGAAGCACAGGGACAGTGCCTAGGCCAAGGACTACCAAAAAATATAGATATAAATAAATAGAAAAGGCATATTGAAAGAAAGCCCTAAGATCTTATCTGTAAGTACCAAAATGCATTTGATATAAATTAGCAGCCATTTCCAATAACAATGGTAGGTAAGCTGTCTGGCTTACCTTTTGTTCTGTCTACTGAGGAGCCAGGATTGGAGCTACATGCTGTACCCTACTTCTCCCTGTGTGTGTTTTTCAGCTAAGCTGTCAACTCCTTTGTGATTCCTGATGTTCTTCCTCTCTTTCTGTCTTTGGAACATAGTTTCTTCATTCATGGTGTCTCAGTCGTAAAGCTTTCCTGCCATCGTATCTCAGAACCCTCTCACCCTCAGCATTTGTTTTTTACGTCTACAAGTAGATATGGATGCAGAAGCTTGGGGACATTTTTTAAAACATCCTTACACAGCAGTAGTGATTTAATACACTAACGGTTGCTTCTACTTAAATCTCTAAGTCAAAAAGGAATTTTCTTGCCCTGTATTATATCACTCTTCCGGGTTTCCATTTGATGAGGGTAGAAACATTAAATTCAATCTTATTAAAAAAAAGATAACTAATTTTAAAAGTTTAAGAAAATAAAAAAGTTACAGTGTCACATAAAAAAATGTAAGATTTCCTGAATTTCACAACAAAATTTCATTTAGGTATATGAACACACAAAATCAAACATTATGGAAATAATACAAAATACAAAATTGTATTCTAAAGTTAACAGTTAAAAAGGAGGAATAATGATAATTTGTATACAACAGAGCATTAAATAAGGCCTTGATAATTTTTTTCTGAATCTTATTAATAATTTTATTTAAAAACATGTAAACATCATTTTATAGTCATTGTTTGAAGAGATCTGTTTTAGATCATATAAGCCACACTGACACCTGTTTGGGGGAGAAATATGCTAGTTTTGCTGGGGAATCATCTTGTTCTTGTTTTACAGGAGCACTGCTATTTTTCAATGACAACAGGCCAGTAGAAACTTAAGGGTAGAGACAAATCAACTGGCTCGCTTTTTTTTCCCTGGGTCTTGAACTCATTGGTCACTGTCCTTGGGCTTTCTCAAGGCTAGAACACAGCACACTTCTGGCATTTTCCGTGTATGCGGTAAGGAGAAATTGAACCCAGAGCTTCATTCATGATATGCAAGCACTCTACCACTAAGCTAATATCCTAAGCCTTGATAATTTTTGGTTTTACACAATTTTTGACAAAATTTCCTATTCATGACAAAGAAAATATAAGCCACAAAAGAAAAAGATAACAAGATAGATATCATCAAAAAAACCTTCTCAGCAAAATAAACAAAACTTCATATAGGTAAATACATTCAATATTATTGTGAGGTTAGTAGTACCCATAAGTAAGAATGTAAAGGACCTTTTTGATGAAAACGTTAAAACTCTAAAAAGGAAATTAAAGCAGAACTGAGGAAATGGAAAAACCTACCATGCTCCTGGATTGGAAGAATTAACATTGTGAAAATGGCAATCTTTCCAAGGGCTATCTACAGATTCAACGCAATACCCATCAATATCCTGATGTCATTCTTTAAAGAAATAGAGGAACTCTGCACTAGGATTAACTCCAAATGGATCTAAGACCCCAAGGTAAAAGCAGATACACTGAAAACTTTACAAGAAGGAATAGGAGATACATTAGGTCTCTTTGGCACAGGTCGAAACTTTCTTAAAAAGGACCAAGAAACACAACAAATCAGAGGAAGGCTGGATAAGTGGGATTGCATTAAACTTCAGAGCTTCTGTACAGCAAAGGACATACCAAGCAAATTAACTAGCAAGCCTACAGAGTGGGAGAAGATCTTCACTAACCATAAAATGGACAAAGGCCTCATATCTAAAATACATCAACAGCTCAAAAAAAAAAACTGAATCACTCCAAAACTAATCTCCAAAGAAACATCCATCCCATTAAAAGATGGGCCAAAGACGTAAAAGAGTGTCTTCTCTGAAGAAGAAATAAGGATGTGGGAACATGAAGAAATGCTAGACATCTCTGGCCATTAAAGAAATGCAAATCAAAACAACTGGAAGATTCCACCTCACTCCAGTTAGAATGGCCAGGATCAAGAAATCTAAAAACAACAGATGCTGGAGGGGATGTGGCCAGGAGGGATCACTACTACACTGTTGGTGGGAGCAAACTCATTCACCCACTATGGAAAGCAGTATGGCAGTTCCTCAAAAGACTAAACATAGAACTCCCCTATGACCTAGCAATTCCAGTACTTGGCATTTACCCAATCATCCAGAAACAAGGACATACTAAATCCAATAGCACACCAATGTTCATTGCAGCACTATTTACCATAACAAAGATATGGAACCAACCCAGACACCCCTCAGTTGATGAGTGGATCAACAAGATATTGTATTTATACAAAATGGAATTCTATGCTGCGGTCAGAAAGAATGACATTGCCCCATTTGTAAGGAAATGGAAAGACTTAGGAAAAATCATATTAAGTGAAGTAATCCAGACTCAAAGGAACATAGACTCTATGGTTTCCCTCATGTGTCATAATCAGTAGAGATCTTGGGCTGGCAGAGATTTACAATAGAACAAAATCTAGATACATAAGGCCTTATAGTATGATGCTAAATGTAAGGACCTCCAGGATATAGAAAAAAAAGCCATATAATGAGTGATTGTTGTACTTAATGTACTATGTTATCTCTCATTTGTTTTGCTGTCTCTTGGTTTTCTCTTATTGTTACCGTATTTTACCTTGTTATGTGATATATTTTATATATGCTTAATTGGTTATTTGAAACTGGATGGGGAAGGGGGGTTAACAAGATGAGCGGGGGGAAGGGGAGGAGGGAAATGGGGACCATGACATGAAAAAGGGTATCAATGTATGTGATATAATGCACCTTCTATCTGGTGAATATAATGTAGCCCTTCTGTTAGTTACAATAAAAATATATGGAAAAAAGGACAGAATACAAATATAAACAATAGGATACAAAATAATAGTACATGATTACACATATTAAAAAGTAAAACATTAAAATATAAAAAAGAATATAAAGGATCTTTATGATGAAAACTTGAAAAACCTGGAAAAGGAAATTAAAGCAGAACTGAGGAAATGGAAAAACCTCCCATGCCCCTGGATTAGAATAATTAACATCATGAAAATGCCAGTCTTGCCAAGGTCAATCTACAAATTCAATGAAATACCCATCAATATCCCAATGTCATTCTTTAAGGAAATAGAAGAAGCAATCCAAAATTTCATATGGATAATAAAAGACCCTGTATAGCAAAAACAATTCTTAGCAGAAAGAACAGTGCAGGAAGAATTTCAATACCAAAGTTAAGACTCTATTACAGAGCTATAGTGACCAAAACAGCTTAGTACCAGCACAAGAACAAGACTGAGGACCAATGGAATAGAACTAAAAACCCAAAAATCAACTAGCAGACCTATCTCCACCTAATCTTTGATAAGGGAGCCAAACAAATAAAATGAAAAAAGACAGTCTCTTCAACAAGTTGTGCTGGCAGAACTGGTTAAGCACCTGCAGAAAACTAACATTGGATCCTTCTATGTCACCCTGCTCCAGGATTAATTCCAAATTGATCAAAGACCTCAAGCTAACAGTAGAACATCTGTATGACAAAAGTACATAGCTAGAAATTTAAATAGAAAGCCCACAGGGTGGAAAAAGATTTTCCCTAACCATACAACAGAAAAGGTCTCATATATAAAATATATCTACAGCAAAAAATAAATGAATCTCTCCAAAACAAATCTTCAAAGAAACAACCCTGCCATTAAAAGATGGGGCAAAGACGTAAAGAGACATTTCCCTGAAGGAGAAATAAGAATGGCATAAAAACACATGAAGAAATGTTTGACATCTCTGGCCATAAAAGAAAGGCAAATCAAAATAACTCTGAGATTCCACCTCACTCCAGTTAGAATGGCCATGGTCAGGAAATCTAATAACAACAGATGCTGGCAGGGATGTTGCCAGTTGGGATCACTACTACACTGTTGGTGGGAGTATAAACTTTTTCAAACACTATTCAAAGCAGTATGGTAGTTCCTCAAAAAAATTAAACATAGAGCTCCCCTATGACCCAGCAATTCCACTCCTTGACATTTACTATAACATCCAGAAACAAGGACATACTAAATCCACTAGCACACCAATGTTCTTTGCAGCACTATTTACCATAGCAAAAATGTGGAACCAAACCAGATGCCCCTCAGTAGATGATTGAATCAACAAGATGTAGTATTTATACACAATGGAATTCTATGCTTCCATCATAAAGAATGGCATCACCCCATTTGTAGGGAAATAGAAAGACTTGGAAAAATTAATATTAAGTGAAGTAAGACAGACTCAAAGGAACATAGGCTCAAGGATTTCCCTTATTGGTAATAATTAGTACACATCTAGGTCTTTCCTAGCAGAGGATTACAATAGCTCAAAACTTAGACACATAAGGTCATAGAGGATGAGGCTAAATGAAAGGACCCCCAGGGTATGGAAACAAGAGCTTTATCTTGTGTGATTGTTGTTCTTAATGTACTATTTATTTCTCGTCTCTTTGGTTTCCCTTTGTTTAATCTCATATTGTTACCATATCTGACTTTTTTACCTGGTATATTGTATATGCATTTATTTGATTGTTTGATATAGGGAAGGGAAGGGGGAAAACAAGATGACTGAGAGGGGAGAGGGAAATTGGAACAAAAACATGAAAAAGGTTATCAATGTCTGAGAGGTAATGTATCTACTATCTGGCGCATGGAACTGTAACCGCTCCACACATTACAATAATTTTTTTTTAAATCCTAAGAATGTTTGCTCCAAAATTTCTATTTTAATGTCTCTAGCCTGGTAAACGGTTATATCTCTCAACTGTTGAGAAATTCGAAAAATATTTCTGAACAATTTCATCTAATCTGAAAAAGATATTCTTTTATTTGTTGATCATAAATAGAAGACAAAGAATTTCATGTGTTCTTCCCACAGGATACATTGCATGTGATTAATTAGGGAATATATGAATGTGTAAATCTCCATCATAATACTTCATTATTCACAAATTGTATATGTGCGACTTTTATGCTCCTGTAAAAGAATCAGGAAGAACTTAATGTCCCTGTCCATATCTTGCTATATCATAGATCTCATTGTAACTCTTCACTAAAATGACTCTGACTGTTTGACGGACTTTGCTTTCTCCCGAGTCATAGAAAATCATTTCTGTGATTGGAATTGTAACCATGCCCTGGAGATAAATAAAAAGTAAATCATAAAGAGGTAATAGCATGCAGACAGACTTATGTACATGTTAATTACAGAATCAGGAAGATACAGGTAAAGTCAGAAAGAAATTTACCTCAGTAAGTAGATACCACTCTCATTTTCCATTTTATTTTTTCCACTCAGATTCTCACATAAATACCAACCTAAGGAAAGCCTTTCTCCAATGAATTCTATTCAAAATAGTATAACCTATCCAAATACAATAACAATGAATTCTAATTATTATTAGGTACTATAATGTAGTAATATGATTAAAGAATATAACATACAAGTTTTAATTTTAAATTTCTTTTTGTGATAATAAGTCTGCCTCACTTTTTTACATATTTTGATTAGCAAATGGACCTTGCTAAAACATCTCAAATAGAAGGCGTCAGTTCCTTTTTTTGTGACATTCTCTGCCAAATAAGGCAGAGATTCTAATTTCCAAAAGTACATTTCCATCTTTAGAGAGACTTTAGACTAGTAGAAAACTCAAAATTTACTTACTGGATATTAGGACATTGTATCAAACTACATATGAAAAAAATTAACTTCCTTTATAATGTTGATGCTGCTAAAATGACAGAACAGTTTGAGATGCATCCCTAAGTAAAGAAGAAAGAAATTTAGAAAATTCAATGTTTGTTTTTCTTCTAATAAAATTACTCTTATTCTTAAGAGCCCTTCCATCATTCAACACTGTGGAGATAAGCACTTCGAGGTTCCTTTGTTACCCCAAGAGAGTAAATGGGATAACTAGATTTTTTTTCTTTATTGGAAAGCAAATCAAATGTAAATTTAATAAAGCATTTTAATATTTCTAAACTATAAAAATCAACTGTGACAAGTGCAATTCTTACTCTGAATTTTTAATAGCATGGGAATATCTGAGGAATACTAAATAGTACAGTGCAGAAATTGTCTGATTACGAGCTGTCAAAATCCCTCAAAGTGTAGACTGAATTCCTCAAAGGTAAGAAGTCCTGGACCTAAGATGTGCTTCAAAATGACAGATTAGTCCACTATCCATTTAAAAGTAGATTACTTTGTACTTTGAGAGAGAAAATGTATTTTACCTTGAGGAGAAAATGATACAGCATTTCTTGTTTCAAAATATCACATTTGTTTTTCAGAATGTGGAAAAGTCCATGCAGTAAATGTAATTCTCCTTTGATTTGCACAAGTCTCGTCAGTTCCTGTTGTATCTCTAAATTCAATTTCTTCTATCCCCCCCTACTACAGGAGCCTTTGCCTTTATTCTGAATCTCACCATTTACTTCTCAAATTATGGCAAAACTCCTCCCTTTTTCCCCTTCTTTCTCTCTACCTCACTTAGCACTTTATATCCTAATTTTTAGCTTATTTCCACTCAAATTCCAAGACATTGTTTAAAGTACACAATCTCACACATTTCTTGATGTTTCCCAGTTCTAATACTCCTCACAGTACAAGAAAGAAGTTTTGGGAACTGCTCCAAGAAGCCTCCCCACCCGTGTTTAGCCCCTCTCTCTGCTTTATCTGACATAAACAAGCTAGTTTCTTCACAAGTAACATATTATACTCCACTCTTTTCTTTCCCCAGAGTGACTTATATCCTTCTTGTTCTTGCCCTACAAAAATAAGACGAGGAAAATTGAGAGGACAGAGAAGGGAAAGAATGATGAAAGAGGTGCTACTGATCAAGATGTACTGTGTTCATAAACTGACATGTTGGATCAAAACACATTGGTACTTCTTAAATATATTTAAAATAATTATTTAAAATAAAGCAGTAGAGATTATATGAAAAATAATGGGTGGTTATTAATTCATTAGGTTGGGTGCAGTTATACTTCTGTCATATTTGCAATACTTTATTTGGAGCTTTCAATGCCTTTTAGTACATTTATATATCTGTCTCTCTGCCAATACCACTCTAATCTACATACCGTAACTCAAATATCTTGAATTAAGGTAGACTCATGCCTTCTTGTTTATTCTTCTTTTAATTAACCATTTATATTGCTGTAATTTTCCTTAGGTAAGAATAAATTTCTTTCTTACTATAAAATTTTGTAGGGATTTTTATATGAACATGTCAATTTTCCTATCAATTTCGGGAGAATTAAAAACCTTCACTGTAGTAAAGGAACTGGCTAATGCATTTCTCCAATGTAGAGGCTGCATTTAAAGAAGGAAACAGGTACCCAGGATGCCAGTCTTTCCAGTGTAGAAAATTGATGTGTGGAACGCACTTAACCCATACCTAGTAAATAATGGCTGGAGAACGACATCGTGTGGCATGAAGGACAGTTTTGCGAATGATGGTTATATTGACTCTGAATTTGGTGAATTTTCCTGTGTTGGGATAGCTAGCTAATACAATTTAAACAGGCGCAGTTTGTTGTATATCGATTACTGATCAATATAGCTAAGGTTCTCCTAAATAGGTACATCCTTTCTGTTATCATACCCTCCACTGAGATGTTCTTATTATGAAGAATATTTGGAGCTCACACTGTTGAACTTTACCTGAACCTAGAACACCCAGGAAACAGCAATCTAGAAAAATTCACATAAAATATTTTTGGTAAAGAACATATAGAATATCTAGATTTATATTGATATACACATAATCACTAGAAATTAGTAGTTCAATAGTCTTCATTGTGCTACATGATATTCACAGAACAACTTTGAGAAAAGAATTTTTTTGTCCCTAGTTCACCATTTCTAATGACTCCCATAAGACTTGTGTTCTTTTGAATCTGTTAACCCTGACGTCTTTTTGTATTTGAGATATTCTTCAGTAATGGACACTTTCTCTATTACAATAGGCTGAATAAAGCCATCCTGTTAATTATCCAGTGCCTTTTATCCTTCCCAGCACCCAAGAAAGTGCACAGTGACTTCAACTGCATCATTCATGTTTCTGACATATGGCAATATCTGGAGAGAAACAGGACCTGAGCTGCTTTCAGTAATATTATTTGTCAGTTGTTCACTGGGTTCTATAATTTCCTTCTGAGTCTTTAGACACTGATGAGTGCAACCTTATTATTTGCACGAGATAGTATCCTCTCCATTTTCAGTTTACCATTTTTTTTCTTAGTGCCTTTGTATTGTGGTGAGGAGAGAAATGTGTTCTCTAGTTAACTAAGGTTGAGGTTAGGGGAAGCAAAGTGGCACATAATAGTGGTACCTTTTTTCACCCTGACACCATATCTGTAAGTCATTCAGTCTAACTACAATAGAGAAAGACTCATACACATTATTTTGAAGGAAAAAAACTGAAATGGAATCTAGAGATGGGTACCGCAACTAATCTGTAGCCTGGTCTACTAAACTGAATTGAGATTCTCCATAAAAGAGATATAATTTCAGGTCAGGATAGTCTCCAATGTCCTTTTCAGGAAAGAGTACAATAAATCTCTTTTTTAAAAAGCATCACTGGTCTTTCATCAGTAGCAAGAATGAATTTCCTGGAACATTGTGTGCACAGGTGGTCACTAATACATTTTGAAGCTTCTATTCATTAATATGATCGAAGTGATTTTACTTACTGCTCTGTGACAAGACTATTACTGCTATAAAAATATTTCCGCCAATAAAGATACATTGTTTTCTCCTAATAATTAGTAGCTGTGAGCAACAGAGACAAACAGTATTACTGTAGTTATTCTCTTAGCTGTAAACAATTTTTTGTAAGGCAGGTAAGACTTATCTTGAGACTGACCTATAAGGAGAATCCAAAATCAGAGACAGATTCTAAGACCAGCTTGTCACAGAACACAAAGTAAGGAAAATATGCAATTCCCAATAATTATTAATGTTTCATTATTATTTCAGTTTTCATAATTACTACTACTTCTCTTTGGTCAGGTATGCTATCACTTGTTAAATGGGAAGGAAAGTCTTGAAAATAAGCATTTGTAATTACTATGTCAATTATGCAACAAATGGCTTATTAGAAATTAACAGTAGATCTAGTATAATTATTTTTGAGAAATACCTAAAATAATTTTGTATTCATGTCATGATATAATGAAGTAATCAAGTCACTTTATAACACAAAATACATCCAAAATAATAAAATATTATTATAAACTCCTTGACTTCGGCTTCAGATATGAAATGGTCATGCAATGGATTCTGAAAACCCGTAATACCCTTATACAAAATTAGGTCATTACAATTGATGTTTATCAGTTTAATTCCTGCTGTTGAAAACAAGTTTATAGTAAGAATTCACTCATTTGCAATTGGAAACAAATTTGGTGGTGCAAATCCAAACAAGATCTAAGTGTTTAATGCAAGTAATTAGAAATAAAATTTATTGTAATTTATGTAACAATATCGTAACAACACTTTTATTTGCTTTGGAAGTTATTTCTATTTCTCTTTCCTTTTTCTCTCCCCCCTTTCCTGTTTTATCTTCCTTTACCTCCTTTTCATTTAGCAGTCCACGTCTCTTTCCCTTTCTGTCTCTTGTAGAAGCTGGCAGAGTTACTTTATTAAGAATAGAAAAGAAAAGTTGCTAGTATATTACTTTCTAGATAAGATTTTATAACAGTGAGAACACTGTTTCACTGAGTTATTCACTGTAATTTTGTGGTTTTCATCAAAGAATAAATAAAAGCAAAGCAGGTCTCCTGGGTATATGTTGTTTGGAAGTTTGTATTCAACTCTAAAAGGATTCTTTTCTCCTACATTTATTTTATATATGCAATAGACTTGCAAATCCCTATTTTATTTTGTGTTGTTTTACAATATTTTTTGCTTTATGCTTAAATTAATACTAGACTTGGCCAATCTGAACCACTTAAATCTGGCTACTCTTAATTTTGCTAAAATGTTTCCACCATTATAAAGCAACTAGTTTCTTCTCCACAAGATAAAATGTGAACAGAAAAATAATTCCAGGCACAAAAAACAACATGCCCAGAACAGGAGGAGAAAGTTTTTGATGTCTCTGGGATCTATGAGCAGGGTCCAGAGAAGAAACTGGACAGAGGTTGAGGTCCCCAGGGTGGTAGCTAGCTTCCACAAATGATAAAGCAGTGTTTCTTTGCTTTAAATACTAAAGTTTTTTTTTTTCCTTTAGAAAGTCTGATGCAAGTAAATACATCTTCAGGGGACCTGGTGCCACTTCTATGGCATCCCGAGTTAGAATTTGTTGTTATTATTGTTATTAAGTAGGAATTATTTATCTCACAATTTTCAGAGTGTTCAGACTTGATAATGGTAGGTTCAACTAGACAGCTCTTCCTAGCTTCACATGGCCTCTAGACCGCAAGGTTGAAATTCATAGAACGAACTCTTTTCCTATTCATCAATATAAAGAATACATTGTAGATTTGTAATGGATTGAAATCAAAACTGTAAAACTCTCATTCCAAAAGTCCAAATTGTTTAGTGAAGCACCATCCCTCTGAGGACATAGGCGTTCTGAGACCTCCCTGTCTATAACAGCCCCAATTCTCATCCTCATACTAATCCTCCTGTAGCAGATCTGAAAGGAGACTCTAACTTTTAAAGAATGTTACAGACATCAAAGTTGATTTTTTTTTACTATATCGCAGATACACAATCTTATTTACCAGTAGAGAATCTTATTTTCAAGTCACTAGAATTTAATGGAGCAGAGAAATAAATAGACCAACATAGAGAATTTTAAGTCTCTAGCAGATAAAAATAAATTGCTTTAAGAGTGCATCCCTTGGCATGCCATGCTTGTCCAAAGATGCAGTAATACACCCGCTAAAGGTACATTAGCTACTTTTATCACCTTTCCTCCAGACAGTATACAGAACGTTGGAAAGCTTTACTCACTCACTTATTATAGTGTTTTCTGAACAACTCTTGTGTTCCAATGGATACTCAGAGATAATAATTTGAAGCTCTTGTCCTCAAAAAGCCCAAATCCCAAAGCTTTAGTTAAAAGGGCAACACTGTAAACCTGAAGGGCTTTGTACAATATGATATAAAAAACAATTGATTTAGAAAAAGATGGAAGCGTCATACTATATGGCCTTATGTATCTAGGTTGTATTCTATTGTAAATCTCTGCTAGGAGTGATTATACTCCTTAATGTACTATGTTATATCTCATCTCTTTTCTGTTCCTTGGTTATTTCATATTGTTACAGTATTTTACCTTGTTATCTGATATGTTGTATATATGCTTATTTGGTTATTTGAAATAGGATAGGGTAGGGGGAAAACAAGATGAGGGTGGGGGAGGGAAATGGGGACCAAGACATGAGAAAGGGTATCAATGTATGTGAAATAATGCACCTTCTATCTGGTGAATATAATGTAACCCTTTCATTAATTACAATAAAAATATACAGAAAAAGAAAGAAAAAGATGGAAGCACAAGAGCAAATGTATATTACCAAGGAAGATGCTACCCAATTTCCTACTGTTAAACTCATTTAATTGTTGCTACTTTACCAAAGGGTTTGAATTCTGGAGAGGCAACTATTTTGGATTTTTACTGTGCAAATCAGGAAAAACAAGCTTGTGGACAAACTAGAATTGTATCCGACTTTTAGGAAGCCAGATAAAACCCTTGAAGTCAGGTGATTGCTTTGAAGATGGAAGAAACATCACTTCCTGTGGCTCAAAAGTGCTAAAATGGGGTCAATTTTCCTAAGTCCTAAGCTATCTCCTTGATATTGATTATTTTGTCTTATGTGACATATAGAAAAGAAATACTCCTTCATTCTTCCTATATTCCTCCCACAATAACATGAGTAGATCAGTATTACTCTAGCTTGAAGAATTTTCCATACAGTATTCCCTGAGGACAAGCTTTAATAGAAATAAAATGGAAAGAAGAATGTGATTTCCAAATGTAGATCTAATAGGAAAGATATTAAGAATGTAACACTGGACACAAAGTTTATTTGTTGTTATTTTTCTCACTTCTAATTGCTTTATTCCTCTGAACTTACTTCAACACTAACCATCTTTCCATCTTTCCTTCTTGTTTCTGAATCCCCAAACATCCTCTCTGTTTAACATCTAAGAATTTCCTAACAGTCTCAATCTCAGCCCCCCCCCCCTCTCTTTCTCTCTCTCTCTCTCTCTCTCTCTCTCTCTCTCTCTCTCTCTCTCTCTCTCTCTCTCTCTCTCTCTCTCTCTCTCTCTCTCTCTCTCTCTGTGTATGTGTGTGTCTGTGGTCATTGTTAAGATTAACTATGGGGAAGTAAAAAAATGATTCATAGAAGGCACAGATCAAAAAAAACCACTAAGTATATTGTCTCCCTCTACACAGAAATACACTTCTTAGCATTATCCCATTATGTATCAGTGAATATTTGAGGCTCAAAATTCTTTACATACAACATGTGTTACATTGCCAAGCATGCCTTGGAAGCAATTGTATCTAGTCATGTGGGAAAAAGGGACAAGAGTTTTTTTTTTTTTGTCACATCAAGAATTCTCTGGTGCTAGGGAATTTTCTGCAATGTTATTAGATCTGCATCCAAAAGCCCATTTGTAGGGAAACAATTCATGAATGCATCTATTTACTCAAAAAAACCCATTTCCTTGGTGCTAGAAAATGATTCTGGTCACAAGGATAACATGGTGAATGAAATGCCATTCCAGCCTTCCAAGATCTGAACACATCATCATTTAAAAGCAATTGATGGAACATCTATGTTTTTTCCAAAAGGCCACTACTGATTACTGGAATGGAAACAACAGACCTGGCCAAAACAACAACAAAAGAGTAATCTGTAAAAACGTAAAACATTTCTTGCCAAATCCCATCAGAAGAAATGAACATCAATACCATCTCTTCTAAATAGGCTTCCATGTGAAGTTCTCTGGAGGCCAGCAGTTTTGTGAATCATAAAAGGAGCACTCCCCAGATGACTTTCATTCTGCAAAACAATTTACTTCAAAGCAGGCCCTGGCATCCAGGGATGTTGGATGCACATTTATCGTAACACCAACTGATCATCAGGACAGAAGTGGGTTGTGAGCATGAGACTGCTTTTGCTGGGAAAATATCTAATAAAAATATGCATTTGCTCATCTTCTCAGATTCTCTCTCAGTGTCTCTTCAGTAGCTCTGAGTAAGGATATTATTATTATTATTATTATTATGCCAGTCCTGGGCTTGAGCTCAGGGCTTGAGCACTGCCCTTGGACTTTCTTAAGGCTAGCACTCTACCACTTGAGCCTCAGCACCACTTCTGGCTTTTTGCTATGTATGTGGGGTACAGAGGAATCGAACCTGGGTCTTGGTGCATGCTAGGCAAGCACTCTACCACTAGGCCAAACTCCCTGCCCCAGTAAGGATATTATTATTAGGGGTTATTCGAGGACAGTGAAGAAAGGATATTTCCAAAATATTCAAAGGCAATTAATGAGCTCCCTCAATTCCATATCCAAAGGGGAAGGGTTTTAATATATCAGTTGTGTTAATAATTAAATTGATTATCCTTTATTAACTAAACCAATTTATGTATGCTATAGGAACTATGCTCCTAATTGAGATGAATGGACCTGAAGAAAGGTCTTAGAATCCAGCATTGGTTTGTCACAGATAGTCTAAACAAGTCATGGAAAGTTCTTCTCGTCAAAGGAGTGAATTCTTCAAGTTACAGATTTTAAGAAGTATAAACTTTTTAAAGTGTGCACAGTGAAACAAACATGAGGGAAAGTCTAACGTGGTAATTTCCCCCTCAAAGTAGAAGTAATGAGAAGAAATGCAATATAAGCACATTGTGAGAACCTTTCAAGCAATGTATTTGGACTTCTGTATTGTTTTTGAAAAGTTTAAAAATTGAGGTAACCCCATTGGAGTAGACATTTGGAAGTTACTTATCTGTAAAAATTAGATGGTTAATAGCATCTGTCTCACATCAGTACTGTGATAATTTCCGGATAGAAAATATGGATAAGTCCAGTCTTGGTAGAAGATCTCCTACA
Source organism: Megascapheus bottae (assembly GCF_031878675.1). Taxonomy (NCBI): domain Eukaryota; kingdom Metazoa; phylum Chordata; class Mammalia; order Rodentia; family Geomyidae; genus Megascapheus; species Megascapheus bottae. The sequence continues at coordinate 35,025,391 of NC_143523.1, forward strand.
TAGAAAGTCCTTTATAAAAGAACAAGTGGCAATGTGGCTCAAGTGATAGAACTCTAGTTTTGAGTTGGAGAGTTCAGGGACAGCACCCAGGCCCAGAGTTCAAGCCCTATGGGAAAAAAGAAGAATTCATACAAGACTGAGGTTTTTCAAGATTGTATTATATTATTAGCAAAACAAAATCATGTAAAATGGTTTCTTGTTTTGAATAAATGTCTTCCTTATCTAGTCACCACATTCTTTTACTGTTCAAAAGTGAAACTCAAAAAGTAAATTCAAGGGCTGGATTTGTGGCTCAGGTATTAGTTTACAGAGTCCCAACTTCAAATCCTGGTGCTGGCAATAGCAATGGATTTAAGCATTGAGCATATATCAATAAATTAGCAATTGGATGGACATACAAATAAGAAATTTACTTTTGATTATTTATTCCTAAATATTTTAATGTCTAACCAATGTATTAAAAATATACTTAAAATAAGAGAAAGTTCTTGAGTAGCCCCATAGAAAATAAACAAATGATAAATATATGAATATTGACAAGTGATAACATGTATAATCATGTTTACATTTAAATAATTTACACTATTAATTCAAGAATGTTGGAGTCATTGGTATCTGAAGTGCAAGATTAATATTATTAGTACCTCCAAATTATTGATGAATCACAATATTTGCAGACTTTTTCAAGGTTTCTCAGGTTATTATTAGTAAATACACAAATTTAGACCATATGATTTTATGTATATGCTCTTGTTTATAAATGTGTCATTTATGAAAATAAAATCAGAAGTGTATGATAATTAGCTGTGCCAGCCATAGTATCTAGGGCAGATGTTTGTGCAAAGAAATGGCCAGTGTTAACTTCCGTGTTTGAGAGCTCAAACTCTTTGCTCCAATGACTGGACACATCCAAACACTTGGTTGATATCCAAGTCACTCCATCAATTGTGGAGGTGAAATCACATTTTTTTTTCTAAAAAAAAAAAAGAAGAAGAATTAAATAATAAAAATTTCCCTAGTGTAACCACTTTGGAAGCAGTAAATCCTCCCTAATATCCAAATTAAATGTCAGTATCCAGAAGAAAATAATCAATAACTCGTTTTCTAATACTTTCAAAATCGCCGAGATTTTTTAAAGATCTGTCTATCCTGTACCTGCCAAATGAATTATTGAATTTAGGAAGGTGAAGCGAAGCCTGAGCCACTGATCAGTGAAATTGGGTGCGACTGGGGTGAGGAGCTGCGCCTCTGAGAACTCCCGCGCATGCTTACATCACCTAAGGCTTGCAGGACCCCGCAGCAAAAACATGGCAAAATGGCCTGCGCTTGAATGCCTGGCTCAGGTGAGACTTGCAAAGCTTCTGAATGACACGGGGCCTTTAGCCTTCGAACTGTATAAAAGTAGAATTTAGAGAAAATATTGCATACAGCCAGCCTTTGCTTGTCAAAATGTTGTTCCATTAAAATCCACTTTACAAAAAGAAAAGAATATCATTCCATTTGACAACTATGTCATCACCCAGTACCTTTTTAGTGTAGCCTCATAAGCAAAGGAAAGATCACATTTATACAAAATTCTCTAATATTGAAGTCACAAAGCAATCTGTAGTATTCGATAGGATTTATCTTCAACTGCCTGTGGTCCAGAATACATGCAACTGAAGCAATCACAGCTCACTTGAAAGCATCCATGATTCCTATATTAAAATAGGATCATTTTATTTTGAAATCAAGGTAGATAAAGGTATATATTTTAGTGAAGAAATCAAAGATATCTTGAGTTCACATAGAGTATCTCAACTCAGGCTGATCTAGGCATAAAACAAACCATAATCTCTAAACTAAATGAGAAGAAAAAAGTCTGGAGGTAGAATTTATGACATTCTGTTTTTTAAAAAAAATAAAAAAAATAGTAACAGATATTTTACTTACATAGTTACAGTGTTTTTGACTCAAGTAAGCACAGAGAAAATGTCAGGAGTTAATGTTCACTATTTGATAGTATTTTGAATTAATTACTGTTTTATCTAGAGCTATACAATTTTTTTACAGTTCATATAATAGTATTAATTTTTGTAGAGTACATAAACACACTTGTAGAGAACACAAAAACATTAACATCTTTAGATTTCATTGTATTATCAAAAGATATTAGATTATCAATATGTACACTAATACTAAATAAGAACATGATAAATGGTTAATGACTTTAGAAATACTTTAACGCAAACATTCTCATATTTATAAATGAGATATGTCATGCCAATCAAGTTCAAATGGCCAATTAAATAATTTCAAAACAGGGAAGTAGCCAGAATATAACAGGGAATTGCCAATTTTTTCATGTTAATTAAATAATTTACCCTGTTACATGGAATTCTAGGACGTGAGATTATGCCATTGAGCTACACAGCCACAGAAAAGTATAGGTTTGGATTACACGTTGATTTTTCTTTATGGATTTACATATTTTTAATTTTTCATAGAGCCATGGAGTATTTTCTGATGCTGTTGTCGGCTAATTTTTCTTAGTACCCTTATATTGTAAAATTTACGTGCCAGTAATTGTATATAGAGAGTCCCTTCTTGAATACTTGTTTGTTAAACATGTAATTTGAAATATGATGTAAAAATCAATGTTAATAAATTCTTTAATAAAAAATGGAAAAAATAAATGGAGAATTGGTTGGGGAATCAACAAACAGATGGAAAGTAGCTACTGTCTCATGAACTTTTGTAGAGGCTTATCTAATAAGTATTTTAGTTGTCGTCTAAGACATGTAAGACGTATTTATGAAATAACATTAAGGAGAAAGATACATAGGACCATGCTGAATTTCTATGCTCTTAATTATACTTTCATCATACACTTCTATAGAAGAAAGCATGTAAGAAAGAAAAGATACATGCACAATTACTAAAATGTGTCACTAATTCATGCTACTTAAAAATAGATGTGTTCACCCAACATGCCTCTTTTAAGTGTCATTTGTAATAAAATCCCCTACAACCAACCAACTACAATACATATTCCTGATTATCTCCCATCCATTTAGTGAAATTCCCCATGTAGGTACATGAAGGGGCAGGTTTCAAGATCCGTGTTCATCGTTCATTTCCTTCTGAAATGAATTTTTACCTTCTGAATCCTGTTCAAGTCATTTTGTGTAAGAATAGCAGAAGACTGAGAGTTGTTTAAGTTATGCTGTTCATAACTCTGACTTGACAGCGTGGTGAGTAATTCATCCAGGCTGCTGTGCAAACTGAGTAACTGTTCCTCTGTGTGCCTGGATTTGGATGTGACACAATATCTCCTGTCAGGGTTTACATTTTGAGCAGCTGAGGAAGCGCATAAGCACTTTGATATTGCTATTAAGAGCCTAGATTTATTCTTAAACTCTCCTCTGATGGAAAGACCAATGGAGAATTTATCAAGGGGCCTGCAAGCATTTATGAAGTGAGCGATTTCTTTGCATTTCAAACTAGCACAAGTTCCAAAGCCAGCCAAGATAAAATATAAAAAAATACGAACATGAGGGATTTTAGTTATTCAAGCAAGTGAGGTCATTAGCTTGAAAAGACGTTGTTCTACTTAAGATGACCTTCTAATCCATCACTTCCCTGACCTAGATTTTTCACTTCAATCGTTCCTATTTTCTTCTTATCTAAATACTCATTTGGTTCTCATTTGTATGAGCCAATATTTTCTGCATGTTTAAAGGTCATCAAAAAAGTCAAAAGAAACTCCTATTTATTCTAATAAAGAGGTCTCTACTATGCTTTTAATGAAACTTGGTTGTCATAGGATAGGTGAGCTATTTCCAAATAATTTCACATTTACTGCTTCAGAGTAGACATCACTCTTCAACCGATTACAAAGTTAATGCATAGTGGTAGAGGGGAATCAAAGCACTAAGTAATGACGACATAATCTTCATGTAGAAATTACTTTCATCTGGACATTTGTTACAATGAGAAAAATTGTATCATAATTTGAGGCAAACACCATATCAAGAAAGATGGGGGTAAATATGAAGGAAAAGATCCTAAGAGATACAAGTTATGAATATTGATATAGGTGTAAAACGTAAGTTTGGTTAGGAAAATGAATGACAAAAGTCTATCAGGTACAATAATTAAAGGAAAATTTGGAACAGCAACAGAGATACCTGTTTCTTTAAGATAAAAAGAACATAGTACATTTTTTTTGTCAGCCCTGGCTTGAACTCAGGTTCTGAGCACTGTCATTGGGTTTTCTCAAGGCTTGATCTCTAATACATGAGTCACAGAACTACTTCTGGCTTTTTTCTATGCACATGGTACTGAGGAATCAAACAGAGGCTTTGTGAATAATAGGCAAGCATTCTACCACTAAGCCAAACTCTTGGACAACATAATACATTTTATAGCGCCATATACAGTTGAAAAAATGTCTTATGATTTAAACATTCTTAATATGGCATGATTGTTTCTGATTTTACATTGTACATACCAGTTATATATTCCTCAAAAACATTTTTTTCTTGAATCACTAACAAATACAGTGGCGCATACCCCACAGTCTGGAATCCAAACCTTGTCTTTTTTTTTTAATTTTATAAACATAGTAGTCACTTTGGACACATTAGGAACTTACCTTAGGATAGTTCCATACTATAGAAGCATAAACATGTTACAGTACAGTTTTTAAAACTAAAAGTATTTTAAATGGTTGGATTCTAAGCAATAGAAAATGTAAATGTGCATATTTCAAAGGTTTGACAATATTAACATGAAGCTTCATATTCGTATTTATCATGGTTAGATCCATGCAAAAAGGAACTTCAATAAAACCAGTTTATTCATAATTAAATAGCTTTGTTTCTATGGATCTTGACTTCGTTTTCACCTTTATACAAAAAGAATACAACCAGTGAATAAATATGCATCTCTTGGGACTAATATGCTTCGATTATGCATTTATATGGAAAATCATTTTTCTACTTTTTACCTTAGAGATTTAGTCAAAATTTTAAGTGATCAGAATATTACTTTCTTGGTCCCACAGAATGGACTGTTTTCACATTTTTGGACTTTGTTACATAGCAATAGCTTTACATATAATTTAATAAAATAGAATAGATTACTCGAGATAACAAGGACTTGTATTTTATGATGTTAAGGTTCATAAACATTAACATTCACTGTTCTAAGGGACCACAGAGGTCATCAATTTGTGACAGTTTCTAGACTGGGGAATGATTGTTGAAAATAATTTAGTCAGTAACTCCAAGCCAAGAAAAAGAAGTATGTAGGAGACCTCATATACCAGTCTTTGTTCTAAACACTTCACATTCATTTTGATACATTAGCTTACTTGCATTACGTTTTTTTAAGAAACAAAATCTACACATCTGGGATTTGAACTCAGGTAGTTAAAAAAAATCACTAAGATACTTCTGTAGTATTAGCGCTCTTAAATGTGCACCTCATTCCTGCAAAAATTTATGGTCAAATCTATACAACATTTTAACCTAAAATGACCTAGTGAAAACAAAAATATGCCATTTTTCCAATTTCAATGAAAATGAGTATTGATGGAGGAAAAGTTGCTGTTTATGTGAATTATACTCTAGTCAGGAACTATTCTGGGTAGTTGTTCTAAATATAAGCTAAGAGGTACTCATTCATATTTACGAACAAGCTGCTGATCTTCCAAGTTTGATGGATGCTTTGTGGGATCCACAGGAATCTTTTGCATTGTCACAACCCTGTACACTGGATATGTAGCCATCTAGATGAGACATACCTGTACTTGTGACTTCTTAGTAGGTGATCACACATAGATTTCAATAACATTTCTCCAGAAAACTGCTCCATAATAATTAATTAGTATAATTATTTTAAAACCATGAAGGCTATATAACTTTGAAATTCATCCCTTTTTGCCAGAATGAGTGATGTGACTCATCAATGAGTATTTTTCCTTGGTCTGGAGACCTTGCTTTGTATAAATTTTTCTGCTGATGCCAAGGTCTTTGAATCACATTGTCATGAGTCAGAGAGAAGTGAAAGAGCATTATTGGTACATCACAAGTAGGCCATTTATGTTAAAGGTCCCAATACCATCGGTCAGTGATTTTTATACTTCAGTGGACATCATGATGACCAAGAGGACTCATTAAAACACAGATTGGTGCATCCCACCCACAGAGTTTTTGATTGAGTGTGGTGGTTTCTGTGTAATGGCCATTCTAACAGGTTCCTAGAGGATACTGAGTTTACCCTTCAAAGTACTATATTCTGAAAGCTACCATAGACAAGTAGACATATAGAGAGTATTTGCAGGAAGGATTGATTTGTAGGGAATATCCAGTCCTACAGTGTAGAAGAATTTTAGTATCAGCATAAACATTTGGACATTGTTCCACAGATAATAAGAATCTGTGGAAAATTTCTAAACCTGCAGCTTGAGCACTGTCCCTGTACTTTCTCAAATCTAGAGCTCTACTACTTGAGCTATAGTACCACTTCTGCCTTTTGCTATGTATGTGGTACTGAGAAATTGATGCATGCTAGGCAAGCACTCTAATGCTAGGCTAACTCCCGGCCCTTGAACTGTATTTTAGGAATGAACTGTAAATATGTTATTACATAATTCCATATTGATGTCCAAAAGAACCTGTATTAATTGGGCATCTGCATTGCAGTCATCAAACATCCAAGAAATACAGTTTGAAGGAGGAAGGATTCATTTTGGTTCACAACTCCATCTCTAGTTGCTTAGCCCCTGCTCTCAGGAAGATGGTCATGATTGTGGGAAAATGTACTGTGTATCATTCTTTATTTCTTGATATACAGTAAGCAAGGGCTGTAAAATAATTTTTAATCAAGCAAAAAGTACCTCTTGCCAAGTTGCCTGATACAATGCAATGTTGTAGTGAACAATGCTGTTTTGAAAAACAGTATTTGGCCATACTATAAGGTAAACTGTTGAGTCTACTAACTTGAAAAGAAGTTCCCATGTCTTACAGCTACTATTTTTCAAAAACCTTTAAAGAAATCTAAGTCTTCTACTAGGCAAAACCCCCATCTGTAGAAAGGGATCATTTCATTAGTCACTACGGCACTAAGGTAGCCTTCAACTCTGTGTACAAACATATGTCGTTGTTGTTGTTGTTCGATGTGTGGCCTGGGCACTGTCCCTGAGCTCCTTAGATCAAGATTAGTGCTCTACCAGTTGAACCACAGCACTACTTCCAGTTTTCTGGTGGTTAATTGGAGATAAGAGTTTCATAGACTTCAGTGTGATCTGATCCTCAGATCGCAATCTTCTCAATATCTAGGATTACAGGCATAAGCTACCAGCACCTGGCCCAAATACATTTTTATATTCATTCATTTCCACAAATAATTCTCTTAGTATAAAGCATCATGAACAAAAACTAAGAAAGTGATATGCTTTTTTTTTTTTTTTTGCCAGTCCTGGGCTTGAGCTCAGGGCCTGAGCACTGTCCTTGGACTTTCTCAAGGCTAGAGCTCTACCGCTTGAGCCTCAGCACCATTTCTGGCTTTTTCTATGTACGTGGTACGGAGGAATTGAACCCAGGTCTTCGCGCATACTAGGCAAGCACTTTAACCACTAGGCCAAACTCCCGGCCCCATAAAGTGATATGCTTTTTCTCAGATCTACATGTTTTCTCTTTTCACTCCAGTGAGAAGGCTGGATGCTCTTATGCTCTTAAGTTATAAATCTGATCATTTCAATCTTCATTTCTTTACCTATCTTTTCTGCAGTGTGTTGGACACAAGATGGGAAATATTTATCATAAAATATTGTAGTTATCAGGAAACTTAGGAATTCTGTTTGTCACTATCTATTTTGTGTGCAAGCCACTGAAAACCAAGGAATCCTTTTTTTCCCCCAGATCTGTGTTTGGAAATCAGATCCTTGAATTTTTTGTTCAAGACTAGCACTTGAGCCACAGCTCCACTTTGGCTCCTTGGTAGTTAACTGGAAATAAGAACCATATAAATATTCCTGCTAGGCTAGCTTTGAACAGTGATCGTAAACCTCTAGAATAGCTAGGATTACAGGTGGAAGCCATTGACACCTTGCTCTGAATTTTTTTTTTCTTAAGGCCACCATATTCCTCATCCTCACAAGTGTATTTTAATCATAGTTTCCTAGCAATAGAAGAACAATCTTCATTTTGGTATGCACAAGGCTAAGATCTTTTCAAGATGATTTTGGCAATGTCGTCTTTACATAGTATGCTTGTAATACAGAAAGCAGAGATGTCATCACCATTCAGCAACTAGAGCCTGAGTGATATCTTAAAAGTACAACTGAGAAGCATGTTGAAGTTAATGTGATGCTTTCTAAGTCATTCACTCATTTATCCATGCTCTTAGATCACTTTTTCCAAGTAGGGTGCCATGAAAAATTAACATATTGCAGAAAGTAAACCAAAAAGAGAAGCTCTGCCAGAAACAGTTTAAATTCATCTTGCAATACAGTGTCCAAGTGAACCAAGAAGACAAATGAACTTAGAAGAGCTGATGTTATTTTTCCATCACTAGGTTTAAAATGTTAGGTGCCGATACATTTCAAACCAAGACATTTTTTGTCAGAGACAAATAATGAAAGGAGCTTTGATAAAGGCATGAACTCAAATATAATAAATGATTATTACAAGTACTTTATGTAATATATTTTCAAATAATTACAGACCCTGAAAACTATCTCAAAAGCAAGTAACTTACTATTTATTGAGGAAATAAGAGCATCTAAAACACTAGGTGATGAGGAGAAAAAGATGTCCCCACCTTTAAGGAATTTATATTATATATGAAGAGGTCCCAATAATATTAATTAATTAGTAATAAATAAAGATGAAACTCCTGTCATTTTTGAATTCACTACAAAGTTAGGGTAAAACTTAGGACAATAATTGCCCAATGTAAAAAGAAATAAGAATGTAGTGGGTATAGATGGTTTTCATTTGATGAACAGTGTTATCTATTAGGGTAGGTTCAAAGTCAACAGGCTTGCAATGTATTACTGATGCTTCTTGTGAACTAATGTTGAAGAAAAAAAATAAGTGAGGAATGGGTGAAGTTCTTCGTACATTTGAGAGCTCTTATCCATGAGCAAGAATTGAAAGCCATCCATTTTAGCTAGGATACAAGTATGTCTGTGTAAAATTCAATCACATAAAAAAATTCTATTTTGCACTATAGGAAAAGATGCTGTATGATTTCCCTGGCTCGGCAATTTTGATTCCTTCTATATCCAGTGGCTAAGGTACTGTATTTGTCTCTAGAATTAGACTCACACCGGGAGTTTGGCCTAGGGGTAGAGTGCTTGCCTTGCATGCACGAAGACCCGGATTCAATTCCTTGGTACCACATACATAGAAAAAAGCTGGAAGTGATGCTGAAGCTCAAGTAGTAGAGCTCTAGCTTTGAGAAAGTCCAAGGATAGTGCTCAGACCCTGAGCTCAAGCCCAGGACTGGCAAAAAAAAAAATTATGGCTAGGGGTTTGGCCTAGTGGTAGAGTGCTTGCCTAGCATGCACGAAGACCTGGGTTGGATTCCTCGGTACCACATATACAGAAAAAAGCCAGAAATGGTGCTGAGGCTCCAGTGGTAGAGCTCTAACCTTGAGAAAATCCAAGGACAGTGCTCAGGCCCCGAGCTCAAGCCCACGACTGGCAAAAAAAAAAAAAAAAAGAAAGAAAGAAAAAGAAAAAAAGTAGAATTAGACTCAGTTGACTTGAAAAGATCAAGATTTTGCCAATATCAAAATCCCTCTCCTATACTTTCTCTGATCACTGTAGAATAAGGAAATTTTTACCCAAATGTGTTTTTTTGTTGTTGTTATTGTTAGTGGTGATGGTGCAGGGTATTTGTTTTGTTTTGTTTTTCACATTTCCCATTACTTGGTCCATAAATATTTCCTTTGAAACCGAAAAGCCTGACTAAAAGTTTTTTTTTCTGGACTTAGAATATGAACACCTAGATAAATATTCCAATGTGTAATGTGGAGTGTATAATCTCTTAATCTTTTCATCCCTTGAGGATCACCACCCATACCTTCTTGTATTGATGTAACTACAAGCAAGAATTTCCTACTATGTTATATAAAACTCTAGAGATCTTGAGTTTATGACTCCAAAGATCATGCAAAGAGTTGGAAAAACTGGGTCAAACACTCCCATTCAATTTAAAAGCCCACCCTTCATTATAATACTTTCTACTGTAAAAAGAATTAAAGAATTTGTTAACATTGATTTTTACATCATATTTCAAATGACCATGCGCTTTTTGTTCCTTTGGTCTTGACTTGTCTCACTCAGAATGATTCACTCTAGATTCATCGACTTCCCTGCAAATGCCATTATTTTATCTTATCTGTTGGCTATGTAGAATGCCATTGTGTGTGTGTGTGTGTGTGTGTGTGTGTGTGTGTATATGCCACATTTTCTGTACCCATTCATCTGAAGTAGGGCATCTGGATTGTTTCCATCGCCTGGCTATTGTGCAGAAATAAACATAGTTGAGTAGGTATCCTTGTCATATCATGGGTTATGATGTTCAGAGTAGATGCCCAGAAGTGGTATGGCAGGATCTCAGGGAAGGTCAATTTTCAGTTCTTTAAGAAACCTCCACACTGCTTTCCAGAGTGGCTGAACTAGTTTACAATCCCTCCAGCAGTGCAGTAGGATTCCTTTTTCTCCACAACCCTGCCAGCATCTGTCATTGTCTGAGTTCAAAAATCTTGGCCATTCTTGTTGGGATAAGGTGGTATCTTAGGGTTGTTTTTATTTGCATTTCCTCTATGACCATGGATGGTGAACATTTTCTGCCATTTTAATCTCTTCTTCTGATAAGTCTCTCTTTAGTTCGCTTGCCCATTTAGTAAATGTTAGGTTTGGGCAGGATTAGTTTCTTGAGTTCCCTGTAGATACTTGATATTAAGCATTTGTGAGATGTATTATTGGTAAATATCTTTTCCCAGTTGGTTGTCTCACTACTTTTGTGGCTATGCTTTTATCTGTGCAGAAACTTTATTTTTAGGTAGTTCCATTTATCAAGTCTCTTTCCAATCTGTTGTGACCCTGGGATTCTGTTCAGGAACCTTTAGTCTGTGCCTATGAGTTCCAGTGGCTCTCCAAATTTATCAAGTAGCATTTTCAAGGTTTCCAGTCTAACATTGAGGTCTTTGATGCATTTTGAGTTAATGCTTGTGTATGGCGACAGGCTAGGGTCAATTTTTAGTTTTCTGAATGTGGCTGCCCAGTTTTTCCAGCATCAATAATTGAATAGACTGTTTGTTCCATTATATATCTTTGACACCTTTGTCAAATACAAGTTGACTGTAGGTATGTAGTTCTATTCCTGGATCTTCTATTTTGTTCCATTGATCTTCTGGTCTATTTTTGTGCCAATACCATGCTGTTTTTGTTATTATGGCTCTATAGTAGAGTTTGAAGTCTGGTATTGTTATACCACCTGCATTGCTCTTTTTGCCTAGAATTGTGTTGGCTATCCTAGGTCTTTTCTTGTTCTATATGAACCTTTGGAATGTATCTTCTATTTCAGTAAAGAATGTCTTTGGGATTCTAATGGGGATTGCATTGAATTTGTATATCAGTTTTGGCAGTATGGCCATTTTCACTATATTCGTTCTCCCTACCCATGAGCATTGGATGTCTTTTTATTTCCTGGTGTCCTCTAATTTCTTTCATTAGGCTTTTATAGTTTTCATTAAATAATTCTGTCACATCTTTGGTTAAGTTAATTCCTAAGTATTTTATTCTTTTGGGGGCTATTGCAAATGGGATCATTTTCTTGATTTGGCCTTCTGTTTGTGTATTGTTGGAGTACAACAAGGCTACTGACTTTTGCAGGCTGATTTTGTATCCTGCCAATTTGCTAAAATGGTTTATTAATTCTAAGAGTTTGGGAGTGGAGCTTATTGGGTTACTCAAGTAGAGGATCATGTCATCTATGAATAGGGATAGTTAATTTCTTCTTTCCCTATGTGGATCCCTTTGATGTCCTTCTCTTGCCTTATTGCTCTGGCTAAGGGTTCCAGCACTATAATGAAGAGAAGTGGAGAGAGTTGGCATACCTGTCTAGTTCCTTATTTTAAGGTAAATGGTTCCAGTCTTTCTCCATTTAGTATAATACTGGCTGTAGGTTTGTCATATATAGCTTTAATTATTTTAAGGAATGTACCTCTTATTCCTATTTTCTCTAATGCTTTCAACATGAATCGATGTTGTATTTTGTCAAATGCCTTCTCAGTGTCCAGAGAGATTATCATATGATTCTTATCCTTAGCTCTATTGATATGATGTATTACATTGATTGATTTGCGAATGTTAAACCAGTCTTGCATCTGTGGGATTGAAGCCTACTTGATCATAGCATATAATTTTTAAAATTTGTTTCTGGATTTTGTTGACTAGTATTTTATTGAGGAGTTTTGCTTCTGTGTTCATTAGAGAGATAGGTCTGTAGTTCTCTTTTTTTGTTGGTCTTTCCCTGGTTTGGGGATGAGTATAATATTAGCTTCATAAAATAAATTTGATATTGCTCCTTTTCCTTCTATTTCTCAGAAGAGTTTCAAGAGTATAAGTATTACTTCATCTTTAAAAGTCTTGTAGAATTCCGCAGTGAAACAGTCTGGAGCTCTTTTTGGTTGGCATTTCCCTGGTTGCTTCCACTATTTCATTACATGAAATTGGTTTGTTCAATTTGTTTACCCCATCACTGTTCAATGTAGTTAGCCTATATTTATTTAAGAAGTCATCCATTTCTGCTAGATTTTCTTGTTTCTTTGAATATAGGCCCTGGTAGTACTTATTCATAATGGACTGAATTTCTTGGCTATCAGTCGTGATTGTTCCCATGGGATCTCTAATCTTGTTTATTTGAGTCTTCCCTCTCCTTTTTTTGAGTAATCTTTCCAGGGGTCTGTCCATTTTGTTGACTCTTTCAAAGAACCAACTTTTTGGTTTATTAATTTTATGTATAATCTGGATTCTGCTGCTTGCTGGAGTTCGGGGCTTCCCGGCCCGGCATCCTGCCAGGCAGTGAGGGGTGGGGAAAGGGTCCTTGTATTTTGGATTCTTTGAGAATGTTGGATGTAAGCTTTATCTGGATTTCCTTTCCAGCTTATGTACTTCTTCATTGCTTCTTAAATTTGTATTTGTGGGTTTCTTAAGATAGTTGGTTCATGGGATTCCCTGATTCTCTCTTTTTGTGCTGGGTCCCTATTGTTTCAGTGCCATCTTTGTAATTTAGATTAGGTTGGATATGGTAATTGATATATTTCAAACTAGCAAGTGGTAGTATATCTTACCCATATCTCTATGCTGCTGCAGAATTTTAAGGTAATAGACAAAGCTGTGATATTTTATGTGAAGACTGGCTGTAGGTATTTGAGGAACATAATACAGACATTTTTTAAATGATTTTGTAAAATCTACACTATCGTCTCTGTTACTCAGAAGTAAGTGTGTATCATTTGTTCCTCATACTGCAGTAAGTTTTTAAAAAAGAGAACATAACTATTAAGTACTTTTCAATATTGGGTGAATTTTGTTTTTAGATACCAATAAAATTTACTTGTTTGATTAAAAAAAAAAAAGCCTGGCACCAGTGGTTCATGCCTCTAATCCTAGCTGTTTACAAGACTGAGATTTGGTTCAAAACCAGCCTGAACAGGAAAGTCTGAAGTACTTATGTCCAATTAACAATCAAAACAAAACCAAGCAAACAAACCTTGGATATGGAGCTCTGGCTCAAATGGTAGAACACAATATTTGAGCCCAGGACCAGGACTGGTACCCAAAAAGCCAAACCAAAAACCAAAACAAGACTCCCACAATAATATCTATATGAGAAAACATACCACAGTGTCAGTATCATAACAAATAATTCATGTTAAAATGTTATAAATCAATTTTCTGGCACTGCTCCCTAGCTCATACTGATTTTGTAGCATCCTTAAACAAAGATATATGGGATGTCATTCATTTTTATTCTATAGTAATCCCATTCTGTTCAATGCAATTCATATATATTGTCATGAAAGATTTAATACCTCCGCATTATATCACCTTTTTAATATCTTCCCATTATACCACCTTTCTAATACCCATAGCATAAGAAAGAAGCCATCTTGGTGTCATATTCACTGACCTATTTCCAGACCAAATTACATAGCAATAGCATATACAGGTAGAGAGAGGAAGGAACAGTGGTATCATTTCACAATGTAACACCTACAATTCCAGGGTTCTTATTGATAAAAAAAATAATTAAGAATTAATCCTCATGTAAGTTGGAGTACTAAGATAATCACTCAGAATTTGGCTACATTTGAAAATTTTTCTTCTTTCTTGTCTTCTTTAACCCCAGACATTTCATCTCTGTCACCTTGTGACAGAGTAAATGAGTTTGAAGAGTCATACATAGCACAGCTATTTCTTAGAAAGTCTTGACCACTACAATTCACGATAGTACCAGGAAGTAAATGTCCAATGCAGGGCCTTAGTCCTATTCAATTTGCCATCAAACTATCCACCTTTCATGTATGAATCAAAAGTAGTGGTATTTTTATCACAAAAATTCATTATGATGTATTCATCCAAAACGTACTTAGAATTGCCAGCCCCACACTTTGAAAAATGGACATACATTGACCAAAGACTTGACTCAACTGATCTGTTCTTTCCTTTTGCTTTAATCTACCTTGTCTACGCTTTATCACTTCACAAATAAATCTTGTTATGTCTATGGTTTGCAGTTATAATGTTGCTCTAGATTAAAACATCAGTCATATGCTAAGAGTAATGCTTCTGTGAAAGAAATACCATAAGGAAACTGGTACTGAGATTGGGGTTTTGCTGCATAGCAGTAATGAATGAGAGCTATAAGACCTGATCCTCTGGATAAAACAGGACATAAGTGGAGGATGAATACAAATTGAAAAGAATGTAACAGTGCTCAAAAATAAAAATAAAACAGCATTAACTCCATGACAAGACAGATAAAGCTGCAGTTACTAAAAGGAATTAGATATCAATCTACACACTGCGGTCTTATACCAGTGGATCAGCTGGGAGAAAATAGAGAAGAGTTCGTACTTAAAATAGCTCAACATTTTAATGTCTCTGTATTAATGAAAGGTAGGATCTTCTTTACATTATGACTTTAACTTTTATGGGAAAAGATTCTCATTGTGCAAATGTAAAGTATAATTTAATCCTATCAACTATCCATTTTAAAATGATTATTAATCATGTATCACAAGCTATCATATAGAAATGCATTATGTATTATTGAAAATGCAGATTCTTCTTGAAATAAAATTATATATATTTCCATTAGTGTTTGAATTAGATGTGTATACGTCTGTGTCTTAATTTCCCCATCTTTAATACTGGAAGGCATGAAACAACATGCCTTTTGAAGTGTTTTAGCTAATTATAAGTGATACCCTTGGCTTAGTATCCAAATATTTGCTCAAACAATATTTTAGAAGTTTCTGAGAAGGGATTTCACATTTTTTGGATGAAATTAATATTTAAATAAGTGGACCTCTTGTTAAGTAGGCTATATTTCAAAATATGAATGTGCTTCATGGAATAAGCCCAAGGCCTTAAAAGATCAACACTCAAAAAAACAGCATTCAATCTTCAGGTCCACAAAGCAGATTTGGATTTGCCAACCTTAAAAATAATTTTTTAACATCATATTTATCTATATCTCTGTTTTTTTCTTGGTTCTGTTTCTCTGTCAAATCTTGACTAAAATACATTGTTTTCAAAATTTAATAAAGTCATTTAAAAAGAGCATTCCCTATAGGAAATGATGCATACCAATAGAGTTGCCTATTTTTGGAGTTATAATTGATAATAGAATTCACTATTTATCAGTTCAAATAACATAATGTTATCTGGAAGGTCGCTTTGAAGGTAAGGTTAAAAATTACTGCACATTTATTATGTGTATGCTCTGTGCTAAGCCCTATCATTTCAGAGTTTGTAGTTTATTTCTGTCTTATTGTAGTCCTTATAGAAGAATCTGAAGACCAGAAAAATTAAGCATTGAGGTCACAGGAATATCTATTAACATTCTTCAGCTACTGAATTCAGTCAGTCATGTCTGAAGACTTGTTGCCTACGTATTATGTATATTTATGCTGAAGGTAACATACTTAGATAACATTCAATGTTTTTTCTTTTCTTTTCTTTTCTTTTCTTTTCAAGCAATAGATTATCTAGTCCTTTACCATATAATGTGGCTTTGATAGTGGCTTCCACTGAGACCAGAAGTATTCAACAAAGGACATGAAAACCTAAATAGCCTATGCCAGGAGCCTTGAGTGCAGAGCAGAATAAAAACCCCTTGCCACCAGCTGTGACACCCAATTGTCTGATGATCTTCTGAACTTAGCCCCTCATACTTCCCTGGAGTTCATTATGGACTGTATCTGCTCAGGAGAGTTACACATCATATCTACACTTTTCCTTACATGAAAAGATCTCATCGTTTTTGTTTTCACTATGATTTCAGGGAGACAGATGGAAATATTTGTCAATCTCAGTTCAGGCAGGGGAATGGAATGGAACAGACCTTCACAAACAAGACAAATAATCCATAGGTTCAAGTCTGGCACCTTTAATTGTCTGCTTTTATGAGAACAGGGCCAGATTCTCAAATTTCCCACTCCAAATTTTCAGAGTCTGGAAGTGTGAATATTTGCACAAATATTCTGAATGAGTAATGTAATATATAGCACAGGTTATAGGTTATGTAATGTATTTCATGTTTATTATATATAATACTGTATATTATCCATGTTATATTGATTAACACTGAACAATATATGATATGATTGGCCCAGCACGAGGGCACAGATTGTATATGCACGGAATCTCAATGCACAAATATTAAACATAATAATATTCTAAAAAGACTTATAGGAAACAAACTCACCAAAGTCTCTTCAACTCTAATTCAGAGTTTAATTCTCGGAATATATTCATGCTACAGCTGAATGGAGCTTAAACAAAACAAGTCAATTCACAAATTATTAGACAATATTCTAATTCCTAGTTGAAAGTTAATGATTCTTACTTTCTTATAGTACTTATTGACTTGATCACTTCAGCTCAAACTATAAACACCTGACATAATTAACTGGGTAATTCATAGCAAACATGACAGTCATATAGCATTCTGGACATTTCTTGGAACTTTAATTTCAAATAAGGTGAAATAATTCAATGGTAAAGCAGATAAAGACTTATAATTATCAGGCAAAACCACAAAGGTAATATGCAAATATATAAAGCTTTCTTAAGCAATATCAAAAGTGGCATGTCAGTTAGTTTATCTTTGAAAACACTTTTTAGTTAACAGAGAGACTGACTGTGAAGCCTAAAAGCAAAACAAAACACTTTGTCCAATCAATTATTAATAACTTTTAATTATCATATTTTTTATAACTGAATATTCACTGCAAATCAGAAGTGGGGAGGCTGTGTCTTTTCTTCTCCTTTAGGAGGAAAATAAAGGTTGGATTTTTAAATTAAACTAGATATAAAAAGCATGCCACCACCACTGTGCCCTGCTCTATGTAAGGACTGGGCTGACTCTCTAAAGAGTCCCATTAACTCCCATAATATTAGAAGAAGCTAATATTTTAAATTAGCATTTATGTGTCTCGTTTTCCTCAGTAAGTGGACAATACTTTCTTTACAATGAAGATAGCTGAAATCCAGAATCTTGTTTCCTGTGTGGAAGAAATAAAAAGATTTCATATAAGTGTTGAAAAATAACTAGAATAATACACTATTCAATCTCCATCTCTGAGATTCAGTTTCATGAGAGTATTTTTCCCCAATGGAATAGTTATGACATTGTGTCCAGAGAAATAACTGCTGCAATGTCCATAAATACCAACATGAAAAGTTGTAGCTGGGGAGATACAAGTTTTCAAACATTACATTATATAGATACTTTTTATTATATTTTATTGTTGTTATAAAGATCATGCAACAAATAAAAAATTCTCTTGTTTTCATTTCTTAGAATTCATTTTGATAAATATTCTTTTATATGAGCATAGCACAATACATATATTCAGTAACACAGAGCTATCGAGCCTTTGTGATCCTCTCCTGAGAATATCCTCTTTGGTCTCACTGTGTGAATATCCAGAGACATGAGTAGAGTCAACCCAAATGCCCGTCCGTGAACAAATGGGTTAAGAAAATGTGATATATATGCACAATGGAATTCTACTCTCCAACATAAAAAATGATATTATAACATTTGTAAGGAAATGGAAAGACTGGGAAACAATTATATTAAGCAAAATAAGCCAGGTCCCTCATTTGTTGTAAATAGAAAGTGACTATAAATCTACAGAACACACTGGGTGGTAAATGACAAAAAGATACACACAGGTATTTTTTTTTGCCAGTCCTGGGCTTGAGCACAGGGCCTGAGCACTGTCCTTGGACTTTCTCAAGGCTAGAGCTCTACCACTTGAGCCTCAGCACCACTTCTGGCTTTTTTCTATGTATGTGGTACCGAGGAATCAAACCCGGGTCTTCATGCATGCTAGGCAAGCACTTTAACCACTAGGCCAAACTCCCGGCCCACACGGGTATTTTTATATAAGTTCCAAATTCTGAAATATCAGTGGTGATGGAAGAGCTCATCACCACTGCACAAAACTCACATTTCATAGCTGCCTAAAAACATATTTAATTGCCTTGAATGAAGCTCTTACAACTATCATTTCTTTTTCTTTTTTTCATATAATTTTTATTGTAATTAATAGAAGGGTTATATTATATTTGCCAGATAGGAGATGAATTAATTCACATACATTAATACCTTTTCTCATGTCTTAGGCCCCATTTCCCTCCCCCCACCCCCACCGCTCATCTTGTTTTCCCCTCTTCCCTATCCAATTTCAAATAACCAAATACAAATATATCCAATATATCAGGTAACAAAGTGGGATACTGTAACAATATGAGATAACCAAGGGACAGCAAAAGAGATGAGATAACATAGTACATTAAGGACAACAATCACTCATTATATGGCTTTTGTTTCTATATCCTAGAGGTCCTTTCATTTAGCGTCATACTATATGGCCTTATGTATCTGGGTTTTGCTCTATTGCAAATCTCTGCTAGGAGATCCCAAGGTTTCTACTAATTATGACAAATGAGAGAAACCATTGAGCCTATGTTCCTTTGAGTCTGGCTTACTTCACTTAATATGATTTTTTCTAAGTATTTCCATTTCCTAACAAATGGGGCAATGTCATTCTTTCTGACTGCAGCATAGAATTCCATTGTGTACAAATACCACATCTTGTTGATCCACTCATCAAGTGAGGGACATCTGGGTTGGTTCCATATCTTTGCTATGGTAAATAGTACTGCAATAAATACCTATTGTTATTACTATTATTACTACTATTGGAGAAGTAATTAATCATTCATTGTGAATAGATGATACATTGAAAAGATGTGTTTCAAATGATGTGTTTTTGAAATTGATATAACCAGAGAAATCACAATGTGAAATGAATAACCAGAGAAATTACAAATGTCACCAGCACAGGCCTGATTTTGATGATTGATTTTCTTTTAGGGGGATGTAATAAGGATACATGGCTAGTGACTTCTGCATAGAAAGGTTCTGGTAAAATCTGATGAAAACTCAGAGCCTAGACAGCCTAGACCTGATGAGAAAGTGATCTCCTCAAAAGTGAACATTTTTACCCTTTTGTATTTTTCAATAGTTGGAACCAGCATGGTCTGCCTGCTTGTAAAATGACAACACATGTACTTAAAGTTACATTTAATTGGAGAGCTTTTTTACTTCCCATCATAAAATGACAAGTTCAATTGATGTCTTTCCCCTTAAACTGCATAGTTGTTTGACACAATTGTTCTGACTTGACTGGTAATTCCACTTGGGTCTAAATCATAGTAAAATAATACATCAACCTAGAGGGAACAAGAATAACAATCAAGCAGATTGGATTCACACAAATTAAGTTTATTGATAGAATAGTTCACCATTTAACCCACCATTTCTTTGTCAGAGATAAATAGCATCACTCAGCTCAGCAGCAATTTTGTCAACCCCTCAAACATACACACCATTAGATCACCTGACCTGGCCCTCTGTCAGTGGCTTTTAGCCTCTCAATTGTTGCCTTTGGGAAATTATTACTATTTGTCTTCATTTGCCTGCGCTGTACTAAGTCTGGAGCTTGGCAAGTAGAGTCAGCCTGAGGCAAAAAAAAGGAAGCAAATTCTGCTTTGGGGATACACCACATCACCTAATCAAAGGATTATGCCTCTTGGTAAAAATTCTAATGCTCTCTGGTGTTCAGAAGTCCTGTGTTCAACATGTCAACTTCTTCACTGCACTCAAGTGTCCTGTACTTCCCCGCTTTATTCAGGGTCGTAATCTCAGTACTTAACTGGTGGCCTTTGATAATGTAAATGATTTGTGGGTTAAAACTGTTAATGGAAAAATGAGGGAAGGAGTGGGTTAGGAAGATTGGATGGGAGAATGAAGAAAGAGAGGGTCATCTCTCAAGATTTGTTAGCTGGTAACTCTTTGTGCACCCCTTAATGATAACAGTAATATGACTTTAAAGAAAGCTGTTCATGTCACTGCCATACTATAAAAGACTGGCAGAATAGTTACTGATAGGGAGAACCTCAGATTCTACCTTTCAGGTGAAGGAAGGGGGCAGTGGATTTGTGAAGCCTAGATGTATGCAGTACTTCTAAAACCACAGGGTTAATCTGGGACTAAGTTCAGGGCCCAATTCTGAAGAGCCCACATGATCCAGGCTTCAAAAGCAGCAAGTGTGTTCAATGATTTTTTTGTTAAGTAGCTAGTGTGTATCATTCCACAATGAATGTGTGCCTCAAAACATCCTATTTTAAAGGGCACATATGAAGTGATTTGGCATGATAAAAAGACCACTTTAAAAGGAATCACAATTGTCCCTCTCACAGTAGAATTCTGCAGCTACTGCAGTTTGAGATTCATGCCTGTTGTCGTCTGCTATGATTCTCTCAGGGTTTACAGATACACACTCATCTACCTTCATTTTGTAACCTATATGTAATTCTTTCCTTCATCTATCAATCTAAAAATTATCTATTGATCTTATATCGATTTCTTTGTATATGTGTATGCATAATTTTTAGAATTAATTTCTATTTCTGTGGAGAATGTCACCGGAAGTTTGCTGACAATCACATTACACTTTGAAACATACTTTGGATAGTACAGCCATCTTCACAATATTGTATCGATCTGTGGACATGGGCAGTCTTTCCATCTTCTGATCTTTTTCTTTGGAAATTTATCATATTTGCTGCATGAGTCTTTCACTTTCTGAGTCCAATTAATTCCTAGGCATTTCATCTTTCGAGGCTACAATGACTGCTGAGAAGGAAGGGGAGGGGAAGGGAAGTGAAGAGAGGAACAAAAAAGGAATTGAGTGGAAATAAAGGAAAGAAATGGAAAAAGATAGAGTTAAGAGAAAAAGAAAGGGAAAAAGGGGGAAGGGGAAAGGGGAAAAGAAGGAAAGAGACAAATTAAAAAGTCACTGCCCTATATATTTTTACTGTATCTGACTTTGGTAGCTGGTATATTGTATATGTGTTTATTTGTTTATTTGAATTAGGAAAGGGAAGGGGAAAAACAAGATGATTGGGAGGTACTGGGGGAGGGAAAGCAGATGGAAAATATGAGAAGAAATATCAGTGTTGAAAAAGTAATGTACCCATTACCTAACTAATATAACTGTAACTCCTCTATCTATAACTCTGACAATAAAATACAGTAAATAAAAATGATACTGCCCTGGGTTTGTAGATGTCTGAAACAGATTCCTCTTCCTTTTCTACAAGGTGATATGAGGTACCATCAGAGTAAAACTTACTTTGTTGTTTCTTTTAGAAAATCAAAGCTTAGTACATTAAGGACAACAATCATTCGTTATATGGCTTTTGTTTCAATATCTATGTTATCCCTCATCTCCTTTGCTGTCCCTTGGGTATCTCATATTGTTACAGTATCTCACTTTGTTATCTGATATATTGAATTTATTTGTATTTGGTTATCTGAAACTTGATAGGGAAGGGGGGAAAACCAATACGGGGAGTGGGTGGTGGGTGGGGGAAGGGTAATGGGTACCAAGACATGTGAAAGGGTATCAATGTATGTGAATTAATGCACCTTCTATCTGGCAAATATCATGTAACCCTTTTATTAATTACAATAAATATATATATAAAAGAAAATCAAAGCTTAGCACATTTTTGTTTCCCTAGCCAACATACAACTGATGTTTTACTGTTTCCTCCTCTATCTTCTTGATTTGTCTGTTTTTCTTGGAAGTCATTTAGCTGTTGTTTTATTTCTGGTTTGTAGAGACACAGAAAAGTGATATATGTGCCCAATCCAACATCTTGGTTCCATTCCAATTTTTAAAACATGACATAGGAAAGTTTAAGAAAAAGCTAAGATTAAGTAACATGAGTCTAGGTCATTTTGTAGATTTTGGATATTACATCTTTGCATGAATGCCTAGAAATATTTTGCTAAGCTAATGAAGTCAGTCATTTTATATGACTCCATTTATATGACTCCATTTATGTGACATTCCTACAACAGAGAAATCTACAGAGACAGTGGGTAGATTAGTTGTTGCTAGAGCTGGTAGAGGGAAAAGTGGAAATAGTGTGATAATAGCTACAAAGAATGTTATTCTCTTAGAGGTGATGAAAATAACTTAAAATTGACTGTGATGATTATTACACACAACAATGACTAACCAAAAACCACTCACCGGCACACATCAAATGGATGGATTGTAAAGAATGCTTATGATATTTCAATAAAATTGTCATACAAAGTATATAAGGTATGCAATGAAGCATGCCTCTCTCCATAGAAGTAAGGAAATGTACATCACTTTGTCCCAACAGTATCAAGACCTAAAATGCTTTTAAGTCTTCAAGTCCAGATTTCATTCCTCTTAAAATACTTCTGATAAATTTGAGGTTAAAACCCTGTAGAGCCTCTTATGGCTGTAGTGATAGTGTAACCGACATTAAAACATACAATAATCCTTAAAACAGCATCAGGACTAAATCGTCTAGAATGTAAAAGAAAATTTCCTGTGGATGTCAAGGTAGGTTGTCTTTGATAACATGTTCTTCAGGTTTTATGTGTAAGGATGATTAGGTAATTAAGCAAGCACATAATTTTTTTTTGGTCAGGGAAACATTGCTTTCTGGCCACTCACCAAATCTTGATGAGGAATGCCAGTCTTCCACTGTTCAAAGTAAACACACAGGTCTGCCAGGCTTGGGAGGGAAGATATCTCTGCCTCAAGCAAATTGAAGCTTCCTCTACTTTCCATAACTGTGATCAATTCAGTGATGCTTGGGACCATCAGAAAAAGGTTTTTTTAATTTAATTTTATTTTCAAGATGATGTACAGAGGGTTTACAGTTGCATGTGTTCTTGTTGCAACATTTTTTGTTGGTATTTTTACCCCCTCCCTCATTTTTCTCCTACTTTCTCTCCCCTAAAATCCCCCTCCACTCAAGAAAGGTTTTAAAGACCATTTTATGTAACAAATTTTAAATTAATAAGTATAAATTCAGATACATAGAAGGATATATAAAACTTTTATATTTATTTAGACAAATAGTATTCATTAAAATTGTGATGGAAGTGTATTGAGGTCATTTAAATATCTTATTTATACACCCTTGAAATGAATGATATAAAGTTAAAAATTGTTGAATAACCAAATATCAATTGGCAATTAATTCTCATGTATATTTATTGAAACTCTGTATTGCATATCTACTCAATAAATATTTAAATGATAATGTTTTAACCATCCCATTAACACTGTTTCCCTTTACAAAGATTAGTTTTGTCAGCCACCGGTGGTTCACACCTGTAATCCTAGCTACTCAGGAGTCGGAAATCTTAGGTTCATGATTCAAAGCCAACTCAGGTACAAAAGTCTGTGATATTCTTATCCCTAGTTAATCACCAGAAAATCAGAAGTGGTGTTGTGGCTCAGAGTGGTAAAGCCTTGAGCTGAAAAGCTCAGGAACAGCGCACAGACCCAGAGTTGAATCCCCATGACTGACAGAAAAAAAAAAAGTTTTTATACATGTATTTTCTCTTTAAAAACTTGACTGTCATTTTCTACATAAGAAAGTAAGGGTCACAGACATGAAGTGACTTAGCCAGTGCTACACATAGTTGCAATACTCAAGCTTGCACCAGGTGTCTGAGGTAGGAAACCATACAGAAACACACATTTCTCCATGGAAGTTCTTGTCAGGTTGATAATTTACAATGAGCTCAAAATCATAAACTGAAGGAACTAAAAAGTACCCAAATACCATGATGCTTCCCAATTTCTTGGGCCTACTAGCCAAATCTACTTATAGTACTCTCTTTTTCCCCACTGCAAGAATCTCTGGTATTTTTGATGCAGGTTAATAAGTATAGTCAACCAAATCTAACTTGTTTTCTTTCACTACTTAAAATGCCCATTTATTCACAGTTATCTTTGAATTGTGATTTGATATACACGTCCTCAACTCATCCACTTAAGCATATGAAAGAACTAAGCCAATTCTTCCTCTAAATATTCTGTAGTTTAACTTTTTATTTGAGCAAGAATTAACGCAATTCATCTTACCTAGCAATGCAGGACAGTGCTGTTGAACGGCATGATGTCTCTTGAAAACTTTCTCAAAATGCTTTGCGACACTTAGGTGGATTGCAACAGAAATATTTGCATTCTTTTCTGCTAAGATGATTAAATTCTTCATCATTAGCTAATATTTTTAAATTAATAATGCCTTAAAAGTGAATAGGTAAACATAAATCTACATAGGCATAAATATTATAAATAAGAATGGTACTTATTTAGAACAACAAAAGGATTTAATCTGGATATTATTCTATGTGTTTTTCATTAAAACTATTCATATTCCTGGCAAGATTCTCTTCTAAGCAAGCAATGAATTAATCAGTGCTTGTAAATATTCCTTTTTTACATAGGGGAAATGGAAGGAAACTAACTGTAAAAGACAATGCATTATACATTGCAAGGATATTAATTTGGCCATTTTGGTGGGACTTCGCCAACATGGTATTTTGACTAACAGGAATCTCTGGTTCAGCCCCTTATGGTTAATTTTCCACTCTAATTTTAAACATTTGAAAGTCACATTCTTTCACCAACTTGCAAAATTATTCATTTCTTACATCAAAAATTGATTCCTTCAAGTGTTTTCCATTTTACCAGAAATAATTTATTGCTAGATGCTTTATGAGACAGCAGGAAATATGCTTACCTCTTCAATATCCTTTTAATAAAAACAGACTGCAATCTACCAGGAAATATTTAGTCACGTCAGGAGAGAGAAAAATTTGACTAACTTTTCTTAAGAGAGTGTTAAGAAGCTATTTTCTAAATAAATTCTGTTTTTTGTTAAATCTCTCTTCCTATAAAGAATGACAATATTTGGCTGAAGTGACAAAGCAAAGTTATTCTGTTTATTCTTCCTGTGCTTGAGCTGGATAGAAAGCATTTGGACAAAGTGGAAATTCATATTCTTCAAATTCAAGACACTGGATTTTGAAAAATGTGGTAGTGTTGTAAGTTTATTAATTATTGAAAGAACAATTAAAAGGGAAAAGGATCAACCTCTCGAAGGTAGTGATAACTCAATTACCTCCTTTCATATTTTCTTTCATTATTACCATCACCATTATCATCATTGTCATTATCATCACAATCATCTTGATAATTAACACAAGTTGTTGGCTGACATAGTTAATGTGCATATTGTTGGCTAATATAGTAAATGTGCATGTAGTACAAACTGAATCCCATCCTTCTAATAATTGTAGGATATTTTACTGTAGTCCAAGTTTACCAATGAGAAAATGAGACAGGAAGAGAAAAAATACCTGTAAAGCCAATGTTTGTGAGAAAATTGCCTTGGCATCCCGCATTTCTAAGCTATCTTGTTCTGGGCCCCTCACTTCATGAACAGGATATGGGTTTCTGTGATCGATATTAGAAGCATGCTGCTGGCCTATCCTTTTCTTTATAGCACCATACTAGGGCTGTCTTTCACATAGTACAATCATAGAAATTTTCAAGCTGCTTCTTGAGTAGGCAGTCATAGATTTCCAGAATGTGGCAATGTTCTGCTATACTCAGTCACTACTGGAAAACAAATTGCATTGAGTGTTAAAAGAAAAACAGGAAAAGTGAAAACCTCCTGACTACACGATTAGATGTCCTTTAAAACAACAATTTCTGCCTCTATTCATACAACAGTCTGTGCATCCCTCAGGCATCATGTCCATATTCCAATATCTGGATTGGCTTCAGAGAAACAACTAGACAAAATACGATAGTATTCAGAGAAAATTGTGTCTCCTGTTATCCTGAAATGGTCTAACTACTGGTTATCCCCAGTGATGCTCATGGTGACTTGCTTGTTTTTTCAGTTAAGATTCAAAGACTTTTGGGGAAAACAAAAAATTGAGATTCCTAGTTAGTATATGCTCAAGACACAATCAAGAACCTTGTTTTCATCGGGAAACCAAATTTGTAATACTCAGAAACATTTCTAAAATATTCTATTCATTGTGAAATAAAAATCAGTTAAACAGGGGCCTGGTAGTGTGGCCCTAGTGATAGAGTGCTTGCGTAGCATGCATGAAGACTTGAGTTTAATTCCTCAGTACCACATACACAGAAAAAGTCAGAAGTGGTGCTGTGGCTCAAGTGGTAAGGCTACAGCCTTGAGAAAGCCAAAGGACAGTGTTCAGTCCCTGAGTTCAAGCACCAAGACTGGACCAAAAAATAGATAGGTTTAAACATGACTATGAAATGAGGGCCTAAAAAAGGAAAAAGTATTCATTCAAGTAAAGTAATTGACTCATGAAGATAATTGCTTAGAGTATTTATCAAAAAGCCCCCAAACTAGATGGGCTAAAGTTCTTTCAGCTACTATAATCTGAATGGTTGCAAGCAGAGACACTTCATATATTCTTGATACTGATGCTTTAGTTTTAGTACTTCTTTTCAACATAAAGTCCTTTTCTTTTTTTTTTTTTTTGCCAGTCCTGGGCTTGAGCTCAGGGCCTAAGCACTGTCCTTGGATTTTTCTCAAGGCTAGAGCTCTACCACTTTAGCCTCAGCACCACTTCTGGCTTTTTTCTATGTATGTGGTACCAAGGAATCGAACCCGGGTCTTCAGGCATGCTAGGCAAGCACTTTAACCACTAGGCAAAACTCCCAGCCCATAAAGTCCTTTTCTTACCAACAGAAGTTTTTTACCAAAAGATTATCTTGTTGTTGTCTATTCTCTTGTCACCTCTTAATAATGACTTCTGCTATCTCAGAAGAGAACTCTGCTGAGTACACATACTTATTTTCAAACATGTCTTGATTAGACACAATGAGACTTAGAGGCATGGGATATTTGGAGGTAGAAATAATATTGTTGCTTTTGCTATAGGTGGAGATAGATGTCACAGTGAGTTGGAAGAAATAATACTGACCTTTGTAAGTCCTCTAGTGAACTTTGATTTATATGATTTATGCATAACCAACAGACTGTTTCTCATGCTAAAAATATTGAATCTCTCCAAAACAAAGCTTCAAAGAAACATCCACTCCATTAAAAGATGGTGTAAAAACTTAAAGAGAGACTTCTCTGAAGAGGAAATAGGAATGGCTATACACACATGAAGAAATGCTCGACATCTCTGGTTATGAAATGCAAATCAAAACAACTCTAGATTCTACCTCACTCCAGTTAGAATGGCCATGATCAAGAATTCTAATAACAGATGCTGGCAGGGATGTGGTCAGGAAGTATTACTACTACATTGTTGGTGGGAGTGCAAACTCCTTCAACCACTATGGAAAGCAGTTCCTCAAAAGACTAAACATAGAGTTCCCCTAAGACCTAGCCATCCCACTCCTTGGCATTTACCGAAATGTCCAAAACCAAGGACATACTAAATCTACTAGCACAACGATGTTCATTGCAGCACTATTTACCATAGGAAAGATACGGAACCAACCCAGATGCCCCTCAGCAGATAAATGGATCAAGAAGGTGTGGTATTTCTACACAATGGAATTCTATGGTGCCTTCAGAAAGAAAGGCATCACCCTATTTGTAAGGAAATGGAAAGACTTGGAAAAAATCATATTAAATGAAGTAAGCCAGACCCAAAGGAACATAGGCTCAAGGGTTTCCCTTATTGGAATAATTAGTACACATCTAGGACTATCCTAGCAGAAGATTACAATAGCTTGAAAGCTAGGTACATAACGTCATATAGGATGAGACTAACTGAAAGGATCTCTAGGATATGGAAACAAGAGCTTTTTCTTGTGTGATTGCTTTTCTTAATATACTCTGTTATTTCTCTTCTCTTTTTCTGCTCTTATGGTTAATCTCATATTGTTACTGTATCTGACTTTTTACCTGGTATATTGTATATATGTTTATTTGTTTATTTAAAATAGGAAAGGGAAGGGGGAAAACAAGATGAGGGGAGGGGCAGGGGAGGGAAAATTGGGACAAAAACATCAGAGGGGGTATCATTGTGTGAGCATGTAACTGTAATCCTTCTATACATTATCCCCAAAATAAAAAACTATTTCAAGACATCACTGTTTAAACAATGTGGGTATAATTATCAAAATTGAGACATAGTCAACCACCATGTGATAAGATGTATAATGGTGTAAGAAATCAAGGATCATTTTTTTCATTACTCTCTATAGTTTAATATAGTAGCTGATATACCAGTCATTTCATCACTATTGAACAGATAGTAGAAAATAGGTATGTATCATAGTCCCTCTCTTTTAAAGATGAATCCATTTAATTACATCCTATTAACCAAGGGTGGATCCCATGGCCACCCTTTTATCTATAAAACAAGCTGAATGATAGGTGACCTTTATCCTAAGCAATTAAAATTGATAATGATTATAGAAAATAAAAAGAAAAATAGGATGATAACATCCAGAATATATGTGAAAATAGCCAATACAATCCTTGATAAATGCTCTCTGGTTACCATAAAAAGAATTATGTTGAAGTTTGGTCCTGTGGAAAGCCATGAAACTCTGAAATCAAACCACCTTCTTGATTTCTCTAGCAAGTCAGAAAACAAATCATTCATCTGTATACTAATTCTAAATAGCATCTTATCAAAACAGACATTGCAGCAGCCTGGACTTCAAGCACATTAGAAACATTTTCTTTCAAGATCTGTCAAAGATAATACTTTCAGAACAGTAATGATATAATTTCTTAGCCTTCGCATCTCCTTTTAGGCAATTTAGGTCTTCGAGAAGTTTCATGAAGAAAAGAGTAACAAGCAGTATGCATCACTACTCAAGGAAAAATGAAGTATTTCTCAGTCCTGCCATTATGCAATGGAAGCCAAATCATAAGCCTGAGCTATAATAAAAAGAAAAACCACAATTGTAATGACATTCTACTGAGATGGATTCTGCTTTTCAGTTGAAAAAAAAATCAGATTGACCAAAATGTTAAATATCCTTGAAATTCCAACCAAGAAAATCATCATCTTCTTAAATCCCATAGGTCTTAAATCAGTCACAAAAATAGCAAGTGCATGGGCCGGAAGTTTGGCATAACGGTAAAGTGCTTGCCTAGCATGCACAAAGAACCAGATTGGATTCCACGGTACAAAATAGATAGAAAAAGCCAGAGGTGGTGCTTTGACTCAAGTGACTTCACTCAAATGCCAACCTGAAAACATAGGGAGCCACATCTCAAATTTGTCCTGCTATCCAGAATGATAAATACAACACAACACACAGCAATCAGAACCACCAACCAGAATCCATGTGCTTGAAAGAGCAAAGGCAAACTAGACTCTCTGGGATCTCTATTGTGATTTGGAATGAGACCAAGGTGAGAAGCCCATTGTGTCCCTTAGCCAAAGGAGATCACACTTGGCCTTCCTTTGTGGAACCCAAGAAGAAAAGGAAGAATGCTCAAAAACTGTCAGTAGTCAAGGAAGAGTAAGAGGAGCCCTATTCTTCTTTATCCCTCATTCTATAATGTAACCATTGAGGAAAAGTCATTCTATACAGGGCCCTTAAATAGGTAAAAACTTTGCCAGCCACGGTGGCTCAAGCCTATAATTGTAGCTACTCAGGAGGCTGAGATCTGAGGATCAAGGTTCAAAGCCAGGCCATGCACTTGAGACTCTTTTATCTCCAATCAATCACTAGCAAATGGGAAATGGGGCTGTGGCTCAAGGAGTAGGGACAGTAGCCTTGAGCTGAAGAGCTCAAGGACAATGCCCAGGCCCAGAGTTCATGCTCTATGACCGATCAAAAAAAAGGTAAAAACTTATCTGTCTTTGAGAGAGGAGACAATTACCTGCATAAAATATTAAGAACAATCTACACAGAATATTGGTTGATTAATTTATCCAAATATTTATGTATATCAGCTCACATGTGCTGATATTTATCCATGGGTAATTGATATTTGTTTTGTACTTTGGGTTATAATTCAATTCAATAGTTGTTGCTGATATTGTTCACGCTTGGCCCATGGGAACTCTTTCAATTGGCTCTCATTTGTCTCATTCATGTAATTCCCCACATCTTTTCTTTCTAGAGTTAGAATTTTGAAGGAAAGGGTGGGGGAAGAAATCTTTAAAGAAAAGGCAATGAGTCAAAAATGAAGACATAAGCAAATGTTCAGTATTTCAGATATTAAGAAAGTGTGGCTGATACTTATTTTGTGACATCAGTTCTATACAGACGTTGTTTAAATCTTAAGAAAAGTTTGTATCAATTATAGTTGCCATGGAAGTGTGGATGAATCGTGACAAACTGTTCGCGGATAGCTTTACAGTAATACTGCAGTTGAAGAAATAGGGAATTGGTTTATGATTCAGAAGATAAATTAATGGCAGAAGCTAAAATATTTCTGGTAACTTGATAAAAGGGTTGGATATTGTTAATATGGTAATTCATTCAGTGTATTCTTATTTGAACGTAATAGTGATATGAAAAATGTATTTTTGCAGGTTGTCAATTAATCAGCTTTGAAACATGTTAAAACTGGAATGATTTGATGGTTAACAAACATATAATTCAAGATTGGAGGGACTGTGAGTTTGATCTCACAGCTTAAATGACAGGGAAACATTTTGGATTTTTCATCCTAAATTACTCTTCCTATAGCAGGAAATTAATAATCATCTTTATCATCTGGATTTTCTTTTTATATTTTAAACAATTTTATAAATGCTATATAGGAGAGGGATAAAGAGAAAATTGGCTAAAAATTCATTCTAAATTTTAATAAGAATTAGCAGCAAACATGTTAAACCTATGCGTGTCTTGTATGCATCTCTCTATGTAAACTAGCAATGGCACACACACACACACTCTTCACAAAATTGGCCTAAGAGTTTGCTGTGAGTGATGAAAACCCTTCCCCGTGAAAGACTAACTGAATGGGAATGCCACATTTCCATCTGTCAATTATCCTGTGTTCCTCAGTCTGAGCAAACCCATCATTTTTGGACTTCTTTGTATTACTCCATCAATGACAGACTCTTCCTTACAAATCTGCCATTACAAGAAAAGAATGACCATCAGAAATTTACAAAAAATGTTCTGCCTCCTAAAAACAGAGTTTGATGCTTCAAGTTATACCACCAGGAAGCTAGCAGTTTATTTTCCTCCCACATCCTCCTTTTAGAGGAGATTCCATAATCTCTGATTTTTCTAATAATCTTAAATGTTCTTTAGCTTAAGAGGGAAAATTATTTGTTGACTGCTTACCAATAATTCCTCACAAAAATGAGGATACTAAAATTCCATAATATGCTTGTGAATTATACAAGGATTTGACAGACACAGGTGATAATTTCAAAGGAGGATCATTTTATTATTAATTATTTTTGAATAGTTTTTAAGAAAAAAAATTAAGAACAGTTTACAAAAGAAACTGAGAAAACTAAACTCAGATCAAATGGTTTCTGATGGAATATTGGAGATTGAAGCTTCTGTTAAAGTGTAAATCAGCACACTGCTTCCATTGTGATATATATGTATACACATATACATGTATATATAAAGCAGGAAAAATATTTGAAATAATGTTTTGAGTTATATAGTAAAAGTTTGACTTACTGAAAGCTACTGAAAAGTTTTATTTGCTATTGCTCATTTTAGTATAGGGAGGGTGGTAAACACTGCTGATTATATATTCAGTGATGATATTATCAATGAGAAAAATCTATCAAGAAAGTTTGAACAAAATACCCTTTAGAGATTTAAAAAGTTAAAGAAATGAATTGATATTCAAATTTCTTTTCTTGTCTGATAGCTAGTTGCTTATTTACTTGTTAGTCTTGTGGTTTGAACTCTGTGAACCTTACACTTGTTAGACTGGTATATTACCAGTAAATTAACAGCTATTTCAATGCCCCCACCTCTTCATGCTTTATTACTTCTCATTCTTTTTTTTTCCACACAGAATCTCACATTTTGCTCCAGGGCCAGTCTTGGACTGTGATCCTTCAACTTACTTATGACCTCCATGCCAACTATGAGCAGTCATTATATGTTGGTAGGATCCTTCTGTGTTCTTCTAAACTGGCCTCACACTTCATTCCTCCTGGTCTCTACTTCTTACGTTTTTATTTCTTTAATACATTTTATAATTTTAGTATTTTGAAAAGACCATATTAAATGGCAGACATAATTTAAAAAGGCTAAAAGGCAGAGTGTTACACTATTATATAACAGCATATTACTATAGTAGATAAGATATGGATACTATATATCTTCAATAAGTTGTTTCACCTTACAAGATTGAGGTGACATTTTCAACCTTATTTCTCATAAAGGGTAGTCTCACACTCAAGAAAAACATGGATCTAAAAAAAAAGGAAAAGCATGGATCTAGATTTAAATTGTTATTATCAGTAGTTAATTTTATATTGTAACTTGATAAGGTGATTTATTAGACCCACTTGCTAAGAAGAAATTTGAGAATGCAGAAGAAGTTTATTTGAATGCAATTTTAAATGAATGCATTGAGGTTACAAGATTGAGTTTATCTCAACAGGAGTGAAACTGTTCACACTTCTGTTCAGATACTTCTGAAAGACTATTCTCTGATTCATTAATAAAACAAATCATTTAAAATTCAGTTATGCTTGATCCCCTAAGTATAACATCATTATCAATGCAAACCAAACCCAAGAAGTTGACAATAAAGATGTAAATCTTGTCACATTAAAATTTTATATATTGGCACACATCATGTTTCAAGTACATGCAGAATTTTTTTCATGTGACTCCTTACAATTCACTTGCAATTATTTATTTCTTTTTTGTTGTAATTAATAGAAGGGTTACATTATATTCACCAGATAGAAGGTGCATTTCTTCACTCACTTGCAATTATTATTGCAGTCAAAGACTGAGAGATCAGGTTTTGAGTTCAATAATAATCTCTTTCTTTAAATTAGTAATACATTGACAGAGCTGACTGCATAGGTTTGACTTCTCTGCTTTACTTTATTAATGATTAATTTGTTTAAGTTTCCTAAAATGCATTCTTACCTACTTAATCTAATATTTTGGGATAGCTTTTATTTTGTACTCTATATTTTCTTCTAGTCTCTCATTATTATTGTATTTTTACAAAAATCCAATCAATGAAACAAAGATGTGTTTTACTATTGATTAAGCTTAGGGATATATCCTATAATATTTTTATTTTCATCTTAGGTGCTGGTCCTGAACTGGGGAAATATGGTCAGTGGTCCTTATAAGAACGGTCCCTCGGGGATATGGATCCAATCTAAATGCCCCTCAGTTGATGATTAGAAATAACAAGTTGTGGTATTTATACCCAATGGAATTCTATGCTGCTATCAGAAAGAATTTCATCACCCCATTTGTAAGGAAATGGAAAGACTTAGAAACAATCATATTAAGTGAAGTAAGCCAGACTCAAAGGAACATAGGCTCAATGGTTTCCCTCATTTGTCATAATTAGTTTAAACCTTGGACTCTCTCCTAGAAGAGGTTTACAAGGGGCAAAACCTAAATATATAAGGCCATATAGTATGAGGCTAAATGAAAGGACTTCCAAGATATAGAAACAAGAGCCATATAAGGTGTGACTGTTGTTCTTCATGTACTCTGTTATTTCTCATCTTACCTTGTTATCTGAAATATTGTATATATATTTATTTGTTTATTTGAAATAGGATAGGGAAGGTGGAAAACCAAATGGAGGTGCGGGAGGGAAATGGGACAAAAACGTGAGGAGGGGTAGCAATGATTGTTAAGAAATGCACCTTCTATCTGGAAAATATAATGTAACTTTTCTATTAATTACAACAAAAATATATGTAATAAAAATAAATTTTGAAAAATGGTCCCTTGGGTCCAAGAACATATCCTAGTGGAGGAGTGCTTGCCTAGCATGCATAAAGCTTAGTTCAATTCGTTTGAATCTCATGCAATGAAAAAGCTGGAAGTGGTGCTGGGACTCAAGTGGTAGCGTGCTAACCTTGAGAAAGCCCAAAGAAAGCGCCCAGGCCCTGAGTTCAAGTCCCAGGGTTGGAATAAATAAATAAATAAAACCTTAAAAATAAGAATGATCCTCCACTATGATCTCTCTCTAATATTCAGAACTGTGCTGGTACCTATCCTTGTTGAGATCAGGGTTACACTCACTGATTCCCTTCTAACAGGATACAAAACAAAACATAAAACTTCATTTCTGAGATTTGGTAGCAAATAGTCTGTCACTTCTTTTGCCTCTTGTTGACTTTGATGAAAACCAGCTGCCATATCTGAGGTATTCAAAAAACTGGCCCCTGAGACCAACAAGCAGAGAGACTGTAGTCCATCTAATAACGTAACTAAGGTTTGGAAGGAGATGCTACTTCAAATGGACTCTTGAGGTGATTGAGTGTTTTCATTTTGATATTTTGTATATAATAATTTTTTGCATTTGTGTTGACTCTTAAATAATACATTCCACTATCAGCCTTGATTATTAAGCGTTATATTAGAAATAATTATCAGTTCTGCTATTAATATTTCTGCTCTAAGGAAGTAACTCCGGAACTTCCCTTTAGTTCAGGCCCTACACAGTGTGTCCTTATGTTGTCCTTGCTCCTCTACAACCCAAGAAGTAAAGTGAAAGTCAGGACAAAGAGGTTATGTCCTTGAAGGTCTACCAAATTTGAATTTTTTTTTTTGCCAGTCCTGGGCTTAACCTCAGGGCCTGAGCACTGTCCTTGGACTTTCTAAGGCTAGAGCTCTACCACTTGAGCCTCAGCACCACTTCTGGCTTTTTCTATGTATGTGGTACCAAGGAATCGAACCTGGGTCTTCGTGCATGCTAGGCAAGCACTGTACCACCAAGCCAAACTCTCAGCCCCCGACTTTTTTTTTTTTTAAGGGAGTGAAGTTGCCTTCTACGCATGACCAGCAAGACTTTATTGCCATCCCATCACCTTTGTGTAGGCGATTATTTTCTTTGTGCTCTCATAAACGTTTATTTCCAAAAGAAAATTTAAAATGTTTAAGTGTAAAAAAAAGAAGAGAAAGACCACCTAGAAGACTAACTTTTAATTCCATATACTTGAATCCTTGTACAATATTTTAATTTTTCCTCATATTTATTTGCATGGATTAGATATATAAGGGAGTTCCTCTTTGATATGTTTGTATACATTTTAAGTGTGCATCCATGAGATTTGCCTCCTCCATCACTTTCTCTCTCATCTTCTCTCCCCTTCCCAAACCAATCATAAGGAGCGTCATTGCTCCGTTTTCACACGTTTCACAGGTTTGGATCACATTCACATTCCTCCACCCTCTCTGCCCTCGCCTCTCCCACTAACATCCAGACCACAAATAGGACCCATTTTACATTTCTGTCATTCTGTTTAATGGGAGGAAAGGGGTGAGGTCGATATGGACCAGCTCAGGATAGCAGCTCAGCAATACAACACTCTGGAGGAGAGGGGTGGAAGAAGAAAGGCTTCCCGTCTGAGCATGAGGAGCTGGGCTTGCTAAAGGAACCATCCTAACTCCACGCTCACCAGATTCTCACAGGATCCATAGCCCAGAGAGGGGTGCCCCTGAGAAAATGGGCAGTGGAGGCCTCCCTTCACCCCCCTTGATCACCTTCTGGACCCTCAAGGTTAGCTGAGGTCCACTGAAATAGTGAACTCAAGTCCATGCTGAGCCGTCGAACCTCTCCGAAAAACCATATCATTTTGAGGAGATTTTATAGTGCAAAATTGCCTGTGTCAGAATTGCTTTGACACAAGCAAGCAAAAGGGGCCTTTGTCCTCTGCTATCCCTTTCACCAGGACAGGGTGAATGTCCACCAGGTCCCTGTGGAGTCACTGGACAACCAATCCTCTTGTGACCTGTGTCCATGGCAGGTCCCGTCACCCACTCCTCAGCAGAAATGCCCAGTAGGCTCCTGTTAGCAAACTCTAGACAGCTCTGTAAGTGGACGCAGTAAATGTGAGCTTGGAGGGTCACCTATGTCCCTGCTACAGATAACCTGAGATTTTAGAAAGGCTGGCACAGCCAGATGTGTGGGGTACGGGGGGGTCAGTGTGAAAACTCTCATGTTTATGGCTGATAGTGTCTGCCTAGTGTCTTCTTACAGAATTCACAACGGACAAGGGAGAGCAAGGTGGGATGAGATCCTTACAAGAACATTTCTAAAGCTTTCTCTTTGGAAAGAGATGTAAGATATCACCTCTATGACTTTAATAACTCCAAAGAATGAAATATGAAAATGA
Source organism: Megascapheus bottae (assembly GCF_031878675.1). NCBI lineage: Eukaryota > Metazoa > Chordata > Mammalia > Rodentia > Geomyidae > Megascapheus > Megascapheus bottae. Next base: position 35,062,387 of record NC_143523.1, read on the forward strand.
GAAAAAATTTTTTCTGTGGCATTACTATTTTTTTGTGGGTCATGGGGCCTGAGCTTGGCCTGGGTGTTGTCCCTGAGCTCTTCAGCTCAAGGCTACTATCCTATCCCTGGGCCTGGGCATTGTCCCTGAGCACTTCAGCTCCAGGCTACTGCCCTACCCTTAAGTGAAGCCCCACTTCTCATTTTCCAGAGGATAACTGGAGATAAGAGTCTCAGATCCTTTTATGCCTAGGATGGCTTTGAACCTTGATCCTCAGATCTTAGCCTCCTGATTAGCTAGGATTACAGGTGTGAGCCACCATGACTGGCAGAATTACTTTTTTTTTAACAGAAATTCATCTATTTAAGCAGAGTCATCTTTTACACACAGAAAAGAAAAATTTGTGTTTATAACCTGTATGCGTTTGAGTCTATCCTTAGGGAATGTGAAAAGGCCTATTGTTATTTTATTCTAGAAAGGATGAGGAATCAGGCAAGAGAGAAAGCTGAACAGAGAGAGGGATGCAGGGGAAGAGAGAACTGTACCAATATCATAGTTTAATATAAAAATTAATAAAGAAAACACTGCAATATTAGAACTATTACAAAATATATTATGGACTTAGAAAGCAGCTTAGTTGAGGAGTGCTTGCCTAGCATGCATGAGACCCTGGATTCGGTACCTCAGTATCACATAAACTGAAAAGACAGAAGTGGTGCTGTGGCTAAAATGGTAGAGTGTTATACCTGAGCAAAAGAAGCTCAGGGGTATACCCCAAACCCTGAGTTCAAGACCTAAGACTGGCAATAAATAAATAGATAGATAGATAGATAGATAGATAGATAGATAGATAGATATCACCAACTTGTTTAGTAGATTATTGATAAATAAGCTAACTTTGAATAAGTTAGTGATTCAACGAAATTTTAAGTAATTTATCCTTGAGTGTTAAGTATTTCTTGGAATAATTATTTAAATGAATACACACTAGATTAAAAGGAACCATAAGCTATTCAATACTTTTCCTTAGATTTGTACATATTTTGAGAATTTTCAACATGAGGAGAAACTCCAGAAATGTTACCCAGAATGAATTTTTTTCTGGATGTGATTTTAATTCCTCAGTATGTCAGCCAGACTGGCATATTAGGAATTGAGTTTCCCTAGAGAGCTTTCACTCTTGCAGACAAGAATCCTTCCTTATCTAAAGAGAGCTTATTTGTTAGAATGCCAAAATTAGCTCACAATTTGCCAGAAAAGCACTGTAAAATCTTCTCAAACTTGTCCATTATATTTTATAGTCATTCAATATGTGTTCAGGAAAGAAATTATTTCAAGTTTCTATTGAACTGATTTCTATAGGCATAAATGAAATTCAGAAAAAGGTGGTAAGAATAATGGAGGAGGGAAAAGAGAACATTGTGGATGGCCAAGCACGATTGCTTTTTCATCTTCTTCCTTTTTAGAAATATAAGAATAGAGCTTAGATTAATTCGTTTTCAAGTATTATCTTTCATTCTGGGCCTAACTCAAATGACATAAAATGTATACCTAATTACGTTGATTTACAAGAATTGTCTTTGTATACTTTTCTAAAAATACTTAGTGCCAAATGCTTAGTACTTTTTTGTACTTGAATTTTCTTTCTCATTTTGAAATTCTCATAACATATTATTGTACAGATATTCACCTAAATATTTACAGCATTTTATTGTAGCATTCAAGTTTTATGTTAAACTTAATTTTCTTGTGAGCTTCAAAAATATTCTTGTTAATTCTGAAAATATCTGTTTTTATTTATTCCTTTGTGTGCTTAATTAAAATAATATCTCTCTGTTGGTGCCAGCGGCTAACACTGTAATCCTAGCTAACTCAGGATGGTGAGCCCTGAACCAACCCAGGCAGGAAATATATGACACTATCATCTCCAATTAATCACCAAAAATAGCTCCAAGGCTCAGAGTTAAAGTCCCAGACCAATAACAACAAAAAATTTAAAAAGCATCTCCATTATTATTTAATTTCTCAATTTATTCATTCATATAAAAATTCCCTGTTACTTCTGATGTATATCTTAAGTTTTACAAATATTCTATAATGTTTATTGCAACAACCAGTACCTTAGGTATGGTTTCATTAATTGAAACCTCAGCAGTTATATTATGTGTGATATAACATGGTGCTAAAATATTTATTATATGCGAATATTTGAATATAAAATTGTTAAGTTTTCTTTTTGTTTTAATATGTTGTATCAAGGAACATGAGCATAGGAAGACATGTAGTAATTTGGAATTTTAAAGCGTTTGCCTCAAAATATATAGCAATATATATAATGAATGAATGAATGGTGGTAGCAAAGGAAATGGCAATTTGGGGAAAAAATTAACTTGAAATATCTGGAAGGTAGAGGTCCACCAGGTATTATCCATGCAGGTAGATTATTGTATAAGGTGACCATATATAAAGACATAATTAACATTTTTCCATATGGGGTTGTGGGAAAGGTCAGTAGGAGAAACTATCCAAAGTGAAAAGCAAAAGCCAATTAATAGTAAAAGTTTCAATGCATCTTTTTTGCTATGTGGTCAGAGAAGAAGGAATTAGGAAATTGGAAATAGAAGAAATGCTAAAAATTCAATAGTGAAAACCAGAAGAAAGCCTGAATAAATGGGCAGTGATCATTGTCATACACCATGCTTGTGAGCATAGTAAGGAGACACCTTGTCAGCCTTTGAATGAAGCTGTGACTTTATCTTTGCCTCAAACACTATTGTGAATAAGATTAACTTAATTAAAGTTTTCCTCCTTAAAACAACTATTCACTCATGTTGAATCTCAGTGACATCAGCTGGACATTTGTTTATATGTGAAGATAGTATCATAATTAAGTACAAAAACTGTGGTGAAATTTCATAATTCTGTAACTTCCATTGGTCCACACAGAGAGACAGATATGCTTGTATGATAGTGATGAAATTCCCCATGTACTTGCGTGAATAAATAGGAAAATTGTAGTAGAATTATTAAATCAGTCCAGGTAATATAATATGGCCCAAATATGCTTATTTATAGCATGACTAGGTTGAAAACTTCAAATTAGTTTCATTTATTTCAAAAGCCACAATCAGCCTCGAAGAGTGAATGAATTATTCATCCATTAATTCAACATAATTATGAAATGACTAACAAGTTCTACCTCTCTCAGACTGTCACTGGTACAAAAATAAACACGGTAGTGTCTCCCCCATTTACTTAAAGCACTCAAACAAATAATTGCCAAAAATGTGATAAGTACAATGATTGAGTTGTGCTCCATTCACTCTGAGAGAGACACTCTTTCCTCAGAAGGAATTTTTAAGGAAGTATGACTGGAATGAGGAAGGCTATAAAAATGTAAATTAAAATTAGGTCATTAACATCTGTTAATTTTTGTTTTAATGATATATCAAATATTGTTTCCATAGAAAGCACATAAATGTTTTCTCCTTACAATTTTAACTCAAGTTACTCTTTTTACTCTGCTAATCCTTTTGTTGGAAGTAATGGTCTCAAAGACTCATGCTTACCACATTCTGCTTTGCATCGTTGTCAATGCTGTGTAATTACTATCAGCTATGCATCTGTGTAAATTGTCTGTTTTCTTACATGCTATCTTTTGCACATAGTGAGTCAGGAAGTACTTTTGAGTAGATGACACTATTCACTAAATAATTCTATCAACCAACTAAGCATTTTCCTTCCAGTTGCGATATTTTTGAGTATTGTAAATAGTTACTGTAGCATTTTAGAGTCATAAAATACACTGGAAAGAAATGAGAAATTTCCCCTACTTTTTGGTCTGTGACTCTTTTCTTCGTATCTGGATACTTCATTCTTCTGTAAATAGGATCCTTGCTTCCCAAATCTTGTTGTTATGGACAGACAAAAGTTTACCTGACAGGACAACCAGCTGCTTCTGACAACAAATTCACATATTGAACAACACCTGCATTTGTCTATAGACAAGTAACACACTTGATTCGATATTTCCTTTACAGTTAAAATGAGAAAAGTAGTCTAGAAAATTTGACAGCAAATAACTAGAAGTATACTTGATGCATATTGCTGTAGCGGTAATTACCTAATTGAGAAGCTTGCTTTTCTGATGAGTGCTCATTACTCCGTTATTTCACAGGTTGTTATCTGACCGACACATATTTATTGCTCTACCAAAAAGTGAGTAATCAACTCTGACAGGCTCAAATTTTTTTTCCTTCTATTATGTTCCACACGCTCAGTAAAACCAAGATTCTGTTCCTACATGGCAATGATCTCTATAAACTCAAAATAGCAATCTTCCATTTTAATGACAACTGTGCTGTCTAAAGTGCATGCATTTAATATAAAATCTGACTCACAAAAGGCAACCAAAGACGTAGTCTACAGAAGTGTTGTGACAGAATAATTAGTTTTAGGAATTAGATAATAGGTATATAAATTAAGATGATTATAATTTATCTCAAATATTTGCACTAATGTATCACTGGCAATCCTTTACTTAAAGAGAAGAGAACCTGTAAACCTTGTAAACATTTCTTCTATAGTTATAATTCTGTAATAGCTTATGATGGAAAAAACTTCACAAAGGAATCATTTAATGTTGAATTATTGCAGTTTCCTTGTAATTGATGGATATTTCATTTTTGTTTGTTTCTATTTTGTTTACGTTTCTCCATCCAGACTCTCTTTCTGGATTGTAAATTTTCCAAGAATGTCTTAGGTCTCTTTAAAGTGTGCAGGAGTTAGACATTTCCTCCTCTGATGTGATAAATTAAATTTGGCTGTGACCAGGATGGGAAAATTCTATCCCCAGGTCAGTTAGACTCTGATAATCTCCCACTAGCCTTCTGACTTCCTGGAAAACGACTCTAGTTCTACAGGTTCTCCTGAGGTTTCATCTTGTTAAAATAATAGCATCCTCTGACAGATATGAAGATAGCCTATTTCCCAAATGAAAGATGGTATTCTTTTCACTATTTACTATAGAAATCGAGTGGAAGTAAGGAGTTGATGGCTAACCAATGAGTCTAGATATTATAGAGGTCTGGAATCTGACTCTTTTCTTCCTGCCTGGCTTCTTTTATTGCAAACAGGATACTTGCTTTCCTACAAAGTTGGAATGAACAAGAAGACAATGTCCAGAAGCAGGAAGATCATGTTTCAAGGCTAACTCAGGAAGAAAAGTTATCAGCACTCTGTTTCATAAAGAATCACCACACACAGCATAGGAGGCATGGCTCAAGTGGTTGACTTGAGAGCCTAAAAAGTTTGAGGTCTTTAAACCTCAATAGCACTCTTCCTCATTCCAAATAAAAAGATCTTGGAGCTACTTGAGAGTAAACTTGGGAAAATATGAGAGTATCTGATGTCTGTGTCTGTCTGAAGTTCTTCCTTCACAAATTTATCCACAGTGGGCTGCAAACAATTTTTCAATTATATATTTTGGCTTTCATAATCCAGCAGCAGATCTGCTGCCGATTCTTTCTCAGGTAAGGTGTGCATCTCTGCATTTTCCTATCTGTCTTTTCGTCTCCAATTCGGTGGGGAAGTCCCATTGCCCCCGTGACTTCCATTTCTTAAAGATATAAGAAGAATTTGCTTTTCAATTCACTTAGCTTTCCCCATCTTTTTTGGGTTGGAGTGGGAGTTTGTAAGCTCCTTATATACTGGAGGAGGGACCACTTCAGTCTGAGTTTGATGGTCACTAAAAATGTATTTCTGGACTCCAGAGAAAGAAGCATAACCTGGTATAGACGTTATGGCCAATTCAATCACCATTCCAATTTTTCTGACTTTAAAAAAAAATTAACTCTTTAGAATTGATTCCAAAACTATTTTCTCAAGATAGAGTGCAATATGAACTATTGCTTTGCCATGCCACTATGAACTTGTACCAAATCTAGTGGTGATTGTTGAAGAGTTGGCCAAAGAAATGATATTTGACTTGAAATCAGCAGGTGAGATTTATTATGCAAATTAGACCAATATATTTTGACGATAAAAGGCAGTTTCATATTCTTACTACAACCGTATGTTAAAAACTGTTCCTATGAAGTTCTATTAGCTAAAATTAAATGAAAAGCTCACAATGTCAACAATCCCAATATATAAGGCCTAGTGAACTTTTGAGAGCAGAACTCAAAGGAACAAGGTTTCTATTTTATGAAAAACAATAATTACACTAGTCTCCTACAGATTAAGCTTCCTTGCAATTAACCTTCCAATTAGCCTCTCTTCTTAAGTATAAGAAATGCTACACTACAGCTCTCTTTCTTCCTACCAAAGAACGAGCTTTATAAATACATCTAACACATAATCTTCAGGGGAATGGACTAGAGTTCCTCAAAGTAGAAAAATAGCTCATCATATGCCTTAGATAAAGTATTTAAAATGAAAGAAAAAGATGTAAAAATATATTAGAGTCTACAATTTTCATGTACACTAGAAAACTCAATTTAAATGTAAAGTTTCTGACAAGATGTTTAGCACTCATAAATTAGTCAAGTAATTATATTTATTTCATTTCTATAGTAATAATACAAGAAAACAACAATGACAATTAGACAAATTTTTATTTTCCTGATCATAACCATAAATTTATGATGTAGAAAAAAGTATTTTAAAAATAGACTCATTATGTAGAGTTGAACTGTTACTTTTGAAAACTAAAAGTGACTTATTTGAGATTATATTTTTCTTCATAGAATGGAATAAATTGAGTATTCATTGTACAGAGTAGTCAGGTTATCATATTTTAAGCTATAATTAAATATCTGATACAACAATTATAATTGTAGGGCATAATTATCTCAAAACACTTAACCTTGAATATAAAAATTCCCATAATCTTAAATGTGATCATAATATAGGTCATGCTAACATCACAATTTTTAAAATAATCTACTTTATTTTAATTGAAATTTTGTTTGAGATAATTGTAGATTCATACGCAGATATAAAAAAATACAGACAATTATATATTCTTGCATATCTGTTTCCAAATAGTAAAAAACTACTGTATAAGCAGGATACAATTATTGATTCAATGCATTGATATCATTCTCATGTCCCCAGTTATATTTGTACTCATACTCACATATTCATGTATATTTCACATATGTAATTTTATTATATGCAGAGCTCTCTACTAACATTAAAGTTCCACTTGGCTCTTTCATCTTTATAACCAAAAATGCTTGTTCGTTGTTGTTGTTATTGTTGTTGTTATTGTTGTTGTTATTGTTGTTGTTGTTATACTTCTTAGAGTATTGGGAGTCCTCTTTAAGGAGGAATGGCAAAACCTAGACTTAATAAGATGGCAATAATGATAATCAAAACTAATTGGCAGAAAAGACTTAAAGAGAGTCTTCTCTGAAGAAGAAATAAAAATGGCCTATAGACACATGAAGAAATGCTCAACATCTCTGGTCATAAAAGAAATGCAAATCAAAACAACTCTAAGATTCCACCTCACTCCAGTTAGAATGGCCAGGATCAGCAAAACAAATAACAACAGATTGCTGGAGGGGATATGGCCAGGAGGGATCACTACTACACTGTTGATGGGAGTGCAAACTCATTCAACCACTATGGAAAGCAGTATGGCAGTGCCTCAAAAGGCTAAACATAGAGCTTCCCTATGACCCAGCAATTCCACTACTTGGTATTTACCCAACCATCCAGAAACTAGGGCATACTAAATCCACTAGCACAACAATGTTCATTGCAGCATTATTCACCATAGCAAAGATATGGAACCAACCTAGATGTCCCTCAGTTGATGAATGGATCAACAAGATGTGGTATTTGCACACAATGGAATTCTATGCTGCTGTCAGAAAGAATGACATTGCCCCATTTGTTAGGAAATGGAAAGACTTAGAAAAGATCATATTAAGTGAAGTAAGCCAGACCCAAAGGAACTTAGGCTCAATGGTTTCCCTCACTTATCATAATCAGTAGAAACCTTGGGCTCTACTAGCAGAGATTTGCAATAGAGCAAAACCTTAATACATAAGACCATATAGTATGAAGCAAATTGAATGAACCTCTAGGATATTGAAACAAAAGCCATATAATGAATGATTGTTGTCCTTAATGTACTATGTTATCTCTCATCTCTTTTTCTGTGCCTTGGTTATCTCATATTGTTACAGTATCTCACTTTGTTATCTGATATATTGGATATATTTGTATTTGGTTACTTGAAATTGGATAGGGAAGGGGGAAAATCAAGATTGGAGGGGTGGGGGGGAGGGTAATGGGGACCAAGACATGTGAAAGGGTATCAATGTATGTGAATTAATGCACCTTCTATCTGGCAAATATCATGTAATTCTTTTATTAATTACAATAAAAAATATTTTAAAATACGTAGATAACTTGTTCATATGTAAAAAAAAACCTAATTGGCAGAAGGACACTTTATCTATTTTGAGTAATACCTGTTTCAGAAAGGCCAAAATTCTTCTGGGATGATGTAAATATGCAAGGAAATTTCAGTCATATCTGTTGATACTCAGTCTCATTTTGGGCTACCAGATATTTATTTTCTTTTTTTTTACCAAGTCTTCACAGAATCATCAATTCCCCTTGATTACTGAAGGAGTGACTAGTATATGAAATCTTTTATGAATCTGGGACATGATGAAATATATAATTAATTTAAATTTTTCCTAACATAATAAATGTTCCTATGTATATGAAATAGGGATATAGGGGACCAAGACATGAGAAAGGGTATCAATGTATGTGAATTAATGCACCTTCTATCTGGCGAATATAATGTAACCCTTCTATTAATTACAATAAAAATATATGAAAAAAATTGTACCTATGTGTGGATATATGTATTTTTCCAAGCATTGAATAGCAAATTTGTTCATGAGTGATTTCTTATGCAACATGACACAAATAGAAGTATGTATATAATTGCTATATTCTGGTTAGTTTATTCGGAAAATATTTATTGCATACAGTTATGAATTCAACTGTGCTCCCCTACAATCATATTGAAGACTTATTGAGAAACAATATAGCTGGTCTCCTTGTGAAATGATTATGTAAAAGAGAGAAAGGAAGAACTTTACTCAAAGGTTGATGCAGAGGATATCCTTGTTCAATAACTATTTAGCTCTCTTGTTTCCAACAAAGGAAATGACAACTTGATTTCTTCATATATTGATGGTCTTAAAAATTCAGAGGGTTGAGCTGATCTCCAGTGGCTCATGCCTGTAATCTTAGCTACTGAGGAGGCTGAAATTTGAGCATCACCATTCAAAGCTAGCCTGGGCACAAAAGTCCATTAGACTCTTATCTCCAATTACCCACTAGAAAACTGGAAGTGGTGCCATGGCTCAAGGGGTAGGAGCAGTATCCTTGAGCTGAAGAGCTGTGACAATGCCCAGGCCCAGAGTTCAAGCTCCTCAAATTCAGGAGTTTGAATAGACCCCAGAAAATGAAACTCAATTAATACCAAGGAGGATACAGGATTGTAAAACGCAAGGTTAATAAATGAATAGATGTACCTATGTTCTTTTTTGCTGTATACACATTCATTTCTACTGTGGAAATCACAATTCCAAGAATGTGATTGCATGTATGATAAAGACTGAACAACTATAAATAAAGGTAATAAAATGAACGTGGAAAGAGGAGAACAAATATGGGAAATGCATCCATTTTATAAGAATTTTACCTGAAAAGAGCTATAAATCACTTTTGATCACACAAAACTCTCTTGTAAGTTCTTAATGAGCATTCTTGATAAGTGGGCCTATTTGTGTCTCACATTACTGAAAAGACATCATCACACTCCTTATTAAGTTTCTTATTTTTTATTTGTATTGTTTACATTCCGTAGAACTCTTCTGAAGAAAAAGACGTAAAGTAACTTATAAAACAACAAATTAGAAAATAAATAAATAATAAAAATGTAATATACTTAATTGTGTTTGCACTGTTCATGATTAGATTTTTCTGTTTTTCTCCACAGCCTCTTCATATTCTGAAATTGGATCCTGTTTTTTCCACAGCATCGTGTGTGTGTGTGTGTGTGTGTGTGTGTGTGTGTGTGTGTGCGTGTGTGATCCAATTTCTCCTTTTTCAGAGAGAGGATGCCTTCACTACATTTCAACCTCAGTTTTTTTTTCTTTCAAAATCTTTTGGAGGCACTGATCAAAGCATATGACTTCTCTTGGCCTCAGCTTTTTGGTCAGTAAGCCAATAGACAGGCTTTCTAAAATGACTGTCAAAAGTATTTCAGAGCTAGAGTTATAGAATTTAGGATTACTAAATTTATATAGTATTCAGGCATTAACTATTATTCCCCAGCACATTGTAAATCATGATGTTGTTGTTAAGGAGTTTCAGCAAATTTAATCTTTGATAATCTTCCACCTTAGTCATGGAAATAAAAGCAATTACACTCAGACATTTGTAATCACTGAAGCTTTCAAGATTCATTTGCAGCAAAATAAAACTTATTACTTTCTCTAATCAGCAAACTAGCTTAACTGACTCTAATGCTACCTGCAAACTAACAGACAATAAATAACTTAAAAAGTTCTGTATTAAATTTAATAAACCATTAGGGAAAGTTTTACAGATCCAAAAATTAGAAAACAAAAGAGAATTCTATGTAATGGGGAAGAGTAGTTCAGAATTCCATTATATACTGTAGATGCATCTAAGAGTAAAATTAGTCTTAATAATTTTGTGTTTTGGTTTTGAAATTGGATTTTTTAAAATATCTGACATTCATTAAATGGACAGCATTTTTAATTTTTTCTTTATACAGTTTTCATTATGATCTTCTCAAAACCTCAAACATGTATATTGTGGCGTACTGAAATGCAAGTTATTTTTTGATATTCATGAACTTTGTATAAAGAAGGCTAAAATCATACTTATTTCTCTGATGAGGACAATGTCACTTTGACATATTAAATTCCCTGTCTAACTAATAGTGACTGGAAGCTAACCAAGTATCATTATATGAATTAAAAAAATAAATATTTGCAAGTTGAGGCTAACGACTAGATGCTGCAGTGACTCAAAACTTTAAGTGAATCATTTTGATAACAGTTGAGGAAATATTTTGCAGAGAAATCCTTTAATCTCACAGATGTTTTCTATTTTGGCACTTAAGTCCAGGTCTGGTAGTTCATCCTGTTGATTCCAAACCCTGTGCGATTTCTGATAAACTATAGGTTGTCTTCATAAAGCAAAACTTACGATATGAAATAGAGAATGAAGTGCTAACTTTAAAAATGATTTTCACTTAACTGAGCAATATTATATCCCAGTAATCACAATCACTTCTGGAAAATGTGCTGACTCTTCCTCTTAACAAGCTCAGGACTTCTTTTGGCATCTTCATGTTCTCGTCCTTCCCTCACCCAGGAAACTTCGAACCTCATCTTTGTCATAAATCAGAACTTATATATGAAAAAAGGCACACAGATTCAGACTTTGAAAAATAGAATTCATTTAAAGTACATTTTTCTTTTTGACTCTACCTCTAATAGAATAGACATCTAGGAAAAAAGAAAGAAAGAAAAATCCTCTGGGAGAAAAATCTGTAATGAGTTTCAAATAGCATGCTGATACCAAATAGCATGAGAAGGCACACTTTCATTGACAGGCATGATTGCTTACATATTGCTGTTTTTCAGGAGCCATATTTCCAGCCATGATATAAATTCCATGAGAATAAATACTTTGAAAACTTTTAGATCATGATTTTATTTCCAGGGCTCAAAACATAATCTACCTCATAGAAAGATATAATGCCAATGTACTGAGTAAATGTATAAAGAATTTCCAAAAAGACCCTACTAATGTCTGCTAATAATTTTTTTTTGCTGATGAAAGTTGGATATAGGAGCTGGGAATGTGGCATAATGGTAAAGTGCTTGCCTGGCATGCAGGAAACCCTGAGTTTGATGCCTCAGTATCACATAAACAGAAAAGGTCATAATCGGTGCTGTGGCTCAAGTGGTACAGCGCTAGCCTTGAGAAAAAGAAGCTAAAGGACAGTGCCCAGGCCCTGTGTTCAAGCTCCAGGACTGGCAAAAGAAAAAAATCATGAAAATTAAGTATGAACTACAAAATCATGCACAGATTTCTTGCATCATGTGTGGGGCTCTGTCACATGTCCTCATAGGACTGAAGCCCTCAAATGTCACCCAGAGAATGAACAAATAAATAGTTTACAGTCATAACTATACCCCAAATTGATTTTACTGCATTTTTTGTTAGTTGTGGGCTTGAACTAAGGACCTGGGTGCTGTCTCTGAGCTTCTTTATACTCAAGGATAACACTCTACCATTTGAGCCACACTGTCACTTCTGCTTTTTGAATTTTTTTTTGACATAAAAATCTCACAGGGACTTTTCTTCCCAGGCTTTCTTCAAAAAGCAATCCTCAGACCTCAGTCTTCTGAGTAGCTATGATTACAGCAATGAGCCACCAGAACCCAGCTTCATTTGCTTTTTAAAAATGTTTTTATTAGTATGAAGTAATGATACAAAATGATTCCATTGTGATATTTATAACATGTACACGATGAACTTTGACTAAACTCATCAGCTGGACACACGGATCATGGTACATAGAAAATAAATTATGTTCCCGAATAGTGTTTCACAGGCTGGCCTCAAACAGAAATCTTTCTGAATTCTTGTCACAGATGTAAACTAACATGTTTAGACCTCATTGCATTTTATCTTTAGCTCTGAAAAAAATATGGCTTGTTAAATACGTCAAAAAGTTCTTCTTAAGTCAGTAGATTTATATGAATATTTTAGACAACTAGTTTCATACTGAAATGCAAGAGGATAGGTGGTTAATAAGTCTTGATTACTAAGTGGTTTTTGTTTTTGTTTTTGTTTTTTTTGCCAGTCCTGGGCTTGAGCTCAGGGCCTGAGCACTGGCCTTGGGCTTTCTTCAAGGCTAGACCTCTACCACTTGAGCCTCAGCACCACTTCTGGCTTTTTTCTATGTATGTGGTACTAAGGAATCGAACCCGGTCTTCATGCATGCTAGGTAAGCACTCTACCAGTAGGCCAAACTCCCGGCCCTACTAATAATCATCGGAGAACCTAAGATTTTTTTCCTTTTAATACATTAGCACTTTTAATATATTCTTACCTGAGTAGTTTAGTTTTGCTCTAAACTGAAGAAAATAATTTGAACAAAATTATTAAAATATTACCATCTAGTTTTTTCTTGTCTTGTAGCTTTTATGTGTAGTATGCTCATTGGCATTTTTATATAACATTTTATATAACAAAATGTGATTAGAAAGAGCCTTGGGGCTACTACACCTAGGTTTTTTTCAAATTGTATTTAAATCAATCACAAAGCAACATCTAACATCAACCCATGCTATTCATTTAGCCTATTCTATTCTCAAAAAGAAAAGAATATAAGTTTAATGAATAGTTTTGTCACCGAATGAATTATTAAACTTTTGAGTACAAATAGGACACTTTGCACACTTGGTTCTGTGGTTATCTCTTCTGTTTTTTCTCTTGATCCCCTTATTAACATGAGAGCTATATACAGAATTTACTTACCTGTTTCAATTGTTTATGTATACCTTTTGCTTATGTATCTAGTTGTTTAAACAACTATCGACAATCAGACAAGTTGTGATGAGGAGCTATTTAGGAGTGGCATTTGGGTTGGAAGAGGAATTAGGATTTTTTTGTTTTTTGGGTTTTTTCGACAGTCCTGGGGCTTGAACTCTGGGCCTGAGAAATGTCCTTGAGCTTTCTCAAGGCTAGAGCTCTACCACTTGAGCCACAGCACCAAGTCCAGCTTTTTTTTCCCCTATGTATGTGGTACCAAGGAATCAAACCCTGGTCTTTATGCATGATAGGCAAGCACTCAACCACTAGAACACTAGGCCAAACTCCTGGCCTAGAAGGATTCTTAAAAGCCTTCTGCAGTTTTACCGTTTTATGATATCATTATTTGCATGATCTGGGGACTGAGGAAGCTGATGAGATTAAAAGAGAAACTGATTAAGTCTTCAAGGCAGTTCTTTGCTCTTACTTATATTAAGTTTGCCAAAAGACACTATCATTCATAAGCTCTCATGTTCATTCTAAACTTTCATTTACTCAAACTGTATGGCTGCAGGACAGTAGTGTACGTGTGGATGTTTCAACCTTTTGTGGTTCACAAAATCTTGAATTTGGCAAATGGTTAATAACCACTCTATTAAAAGCTAAATAAAATGTTTCTAGGGCTGCTTTAATTTGCTACTTGAGTGCATCAAAATAAATTTGAGAAAGTTTCATATAAGCAAGCACAAGTTCGTGTAAAATAAAAGCTTCTCAATGTAATCAGTATGCAACTAACAATGGCAATATCAGTTAATACATTCATATGAAAATATATCACCTTGATAACTTGGTCAATAATTAAAACTTTTATAATTATAATGTTTTATAAAAAGCTATAGGATGATTACACATTCATATCTGAGTTTCAGCGACTGTTAAAGCCTAAGACTAGAGAAATAATTGGTCACATTTGAATAAAAAGGAGCAATAATCATTCTTGTAACAATTTAAATAAAGCCATTCTTTTGCAGTTAGCACATATACATTTTATAAACTCTATAGAATTCGTAAAGCTGAATAATGTTGTTTGTTCAGTTAAGTATCTTGAAATAGATAGTACAGAAGATAAGCCATATGGTTGTAAAAAATCATATTATTTCAAAAGTAAATGAGTTAAATTAGTACCTCAGAGGATATCAGTATTGTCTGAGAATAATGAAGGGAATATTTGAGTATGAGAAAGATATTGTCTCTAAAAGATGATTTAGAGATTGTGTGTGTGTGTGTGTGTGTGTGTGTGTGTGTGTGTGCGCGTGCAAGTATGTCTTGCTGATCCTTGAACTGAGACTTAAAGTCAGTGCCTGGATGCTCTCATTTAGCTATTTTTCTCAAGGTTGCTGCTCTATCACTTGCTCTACTTATGTTTTGTTAATTTGTTTTCGCTGACAAATAGTTACACTCTCATAGATGTTCCTGCTGAGAATGACTGTGTACTGTGATATTCAGATCTGAGCCCCGGGAAGTAGGTAGGATTATGCACATGAGTCATTGGCATTGGCACCTGGCCAAATGGAAGAAAGAGAGAGGGAGGGAGAGAGAGAGAGAGAGAGAGAGAGAGAGAGAGAGAGAGAGAGAGAGAGAGAGAGAGAGAGAGAGAGAGAGAGAGAGAGAGAGGGAGAGAGAGAGAAACTAGGGAGAGGAGGCAGAGAAAGACACAGACACAGATTTGGGAGATTTGATTGATCCATCTTGATTCACTTGTCCATAACTATAATAGGCATTGCTTTTTAAGTGATTTGGTTGCATAATTGAGATTTGTTTCTAAGCCCATCTCTTGAGAAATGATGGGGAGAGTTTCCACATGAACTTTATAAAACCCATGTTGGGAATGGGGAGATGGTTATTGGTTATCAGAATGCCACAGAAGGCAGATAGCCCACAAAGAATACATACAACTATCCCAGTGACAGAGACTTCTAGCACAAAAAGCTGTGTAGATGAAGCATTCAGCAAGAAAAGAGGAAGGTACAAATGACAGAAAAGTCCTTTTGATTCTGTGACTCTGCTTTAGAACAGTTTAGTACTGGTGAGTTACCTGCTGAGATGGAGACTAAAATTCTTTATAATTTATTCTTATAAGTAAAAATATATTATATACTCCTATTTACCATAAATAGAGTCAAGACCACATATTCTTAACTGTATGCCAATTGTCAGGAATAAAATTGATGCACCAAATTTTGGATGAATCTGTTTCAGTCAAAAATGTGTCAATGCTGGGTAATGTGGCTCATGCCTGTAATCCTAGCTACTCAGGAGGCTGAGATCTGAGGATCAGGGTTCAAATCCAGCCTGGGCACAAAAGGACCTAAGACCCTTATCTCCAATTAACCTTTAAAAAATGGTAAGTGGGGATTGGCTCAAGGGTAGGGTGGTAGCTGTGAGCTGAAGAGGTCAAGGACAGTGCCCAGGCCTAGATCAAGCTCCATGAGCCACAAAAAAAAAAACCAAACCAAACCAAAACAAAAAAAACACCTTGTCGAGCACCACTTAATTTGCATTAAAATCACTGAAAATAAGTTAACTTTATTTCAGGTATTTTATCTGTAAAGAATTTATCAGTGCTCTCCATAGTTTGTGGGTTCATTCTGGGCTTCCTTTTACTCCACATGTTTGGACAGTAATGGAAAGATGATTGTGGACTCTCCTTTTTTGCTGTATAAAATCCATGAATTAATTTTTGACTTACCATCACAAATTAATTGAAAAGGGCATTAATAAGCCAGCCTTCAGATTTCAATTAAAGAGGTCAATTGACATTTAGAAAAATCAGGAGTATTGTTGGCTTACCTGCATTTTTTTTTCTCATGGTTTTAAAGGCTAAGGAATCAAGTAGAGAGTAAAAATTCAGAAAATAAAATTCCTTGCATGACTTGATGATTGTTTATATTTCCATCATTTTAGCTATTTATTAAATTCTAGTTTCAATTAACATGAGAAGTGAGAAAACATACAAACTACCAACGTTCTTTAAACCTGAGTTCATGAGATACAGGGGTACATAGGACACAGATATAATTATATTTGTGATGGCTTCTCAAAGATTAATACTAAAGCCATATAGATGTTGATGACTCATGTCTAGAGTCTTATTTGGGAGTTTGACATCAGAAGGATCTCAGTTCAAGGCAAACCTGTACAGAAAGAAATCTCACAAGAATGCCTTCTCAATCAACATGACACATACCTGTCAGATCAGCGTCATCAGAAGCTGAACTCAGGAATATTATGGTTCAAAGCCATCATCAGAAAAAAAAAATCTCCGAGTCTCTATATTAGCAAAAGAACCTAATCACATGATACATGCATGTCACCCCAGATATGATGAAAAGATTAACATAGGCAGATCATGGTCCAGGTGCATGGTAGGTAGGATATATGACATTATCTAAAACAGTAGTCAGCACAAAAGTGGGATGTTGGCATGATTCAGTGATAGAGCACCTACCATGGAAGTGTGCTGAGTTCAGACCTTAGGATTGCCAAAACAAATGGACTAGTATAGAAAAATAATCTCCGTAATAACCAAACTTCAATTCTGAATTTTATTTAAAACACAAACAACAAAAACTTGAGAAATCATCTCCTAAATGGAAAACAAGAAATGTTTCTCCTCATTTTTCTTTCTCATACTAAAAAAATTTAAAAAATCCTTATTCAAATTAAAAAGAAAAATTTCTAAATCATATTAAGTGAAGTAAGCCAGACTCAAAGGAACATAGGCTCAATGGTTTCCCTCATTTGTCATAATCAGTAGAAACCTTGGGCTCTCCTAGCAGAGATTTGCAATAGAGCAAAACCTAGATACATAAGGCCATATAGAATGACACTAAATGAAAGGACCTCCAGGATATAGAAACAAAAGCCATATAATGAGTGTTTGCTGTCTTTAATATACTATGTTATCTCTCATCTCTTTTGCTGTCCCTTGGTTATCTCATATTGTTACAGTATTTCACCTTGTTATCTGATATATTGTATATATGCATATTTGGTTATTTGAAGTAGGATAGGGAAGGGGGAAAAGCAAGATGAGGGGCAGGGGTGGAGGGAGGGAAATGGGGACCAAAACATGAGAAAGGATATCAATGTATGTGAGGTAATGCACCTTCTATCTGGCGAATATAATGTAACCGTTCTATTAATTACAATAAAAATATATGAAAAAAGTAAAAAGAAAAATTTCTGTGAAAATTTGCTCTTGGCAGAAAGGAATCTCTCTCTCTCTTACACTTTCTTCATCCTCTGCTGTTATTTCCTTGATACTCTCAACCCTACAGTAGCTCTTTGCCTTTTTCTGTATTGTGTCTAAGCACATGTAGAAAAGTTATTTCTAGGCAGTGTACTTTGTTCAGATTATTCTACTCCTTTCATCCTTCAGCAAGAAGGGATTGAGAATAAACAGTGAGTGAGGTAAATTGTTTCATTCATTTGGAAAAACAATCCAATACATGGATTTTCAGTGTCAAAATTATGTAATTTAAAAAAATCATTTGTTTTCAGTATACTATGTCACTACAAAATAAAGGCAAAGAATCACTTAAACAGATAATTAAACAATAAGAATTTCACAGGCTTTAAAGGTTCCAGGATGTAGTCAAATGCTAAAAGCCCGTCTTATCCAAGGCCCTGCATGCTGAAGATAAGAGATTTTTTTGACTGAATAACAGTATCACTACATACTTCCATGTCAAGCTTCCTGTATTTGTAATTCTATGTAAAGGCATGCTTACTAGAAGTAAATGCAAGATTATTAGCTCAACTAAATAAATGGTATAGAAATTGTTAGACCAATGGCTTAGACTATTTGGGGGATAGGAGAATACACAAATATTAAAGCATCAACTGGCTCATTAGCTTGTAACAATACAACTTTATTAACATGGCATGCCAACAGGTATAAGCTAGAGAAAAATAAGAGTGACATAAATATGAATCATCAAGAACTGATTTCCTGATTTCTCCAAGTTTGTAAGTGAATCATTTTGTTATTCTACTTATAGATATCATGCATATGGTTATGTATACAGATACAGATATCTGTTTAAATATATATCTCTTGCTATACATATCACTACCCACATTTATATGTGTATGTATGCCTGATATCTATGTCTATATAACAATAAAGATACAAATATGTAGGGGATATATGTGCATACACCTGCAAACCTGTACAAAAGTACATAAACTAAGAAAAATATGGAGAGAAAGTGCAATAACCATCTATTTGTACATGTGTATGTTTATTCAATAGGAACCTAAAATTATATTCCAGAAAAATAAAACCACAAAATAAATATTCCAGTGAAGATGATTATTGTTGCAGTGAGAATTTTCTCATTTCTATGCATTCTTAAGAATGTTATTTAAAAAAGATTTTTGGGAGTAGATCATTGGAGATAAGAGTCTCATGTATGGGCTGTTCTGCTCACACTGGTTTCAAACCAACATCTTCAGACCTTAGCCTCTTCAGTAGCTAGGATTACATGCATGAGCTACCAACACCCAGCTCCAAAAGCCTATTTTAAAGGAAACCTTTTGGCTGGAAGAACTTGGTAGTGATATGAGTAAATAATTGAACCATTGAAAGAAAATAAGAAATAAGACTACGATCATGCAGCTGCACTATTTAAGACTCTGATGCTTATAAAGCCGTTTTATCTCTCTTGACACTGTTTCTAAATGTTGAAGTAAATGAATTCTAGATCCTTTTGAGTGTTGCATCTCTACTCATGGCAAATCAAGTATAGTTTGAAAAATCATTAAGGTTGGTTTTTATTATATCTCACCACAGTCTTAATCTAATTTTAACAAAAACATTTCTGAATTAGTAATTGCTTCCATGTTTTATGAACACACTCTGACCTTAAATTACTTCTGTTTGGACTATACTTTGTACTTTTAGAAGCTTGAATTACATAGAAATTCCTTAAGGTTATAACTTATCAATAACTAGGTATAACACTTATAAACTAGGTTATAAACTTTCTTTCATACTAAATTAAAATCTCTTTATTAGCTTGATGCAGTGACTCACACCTGCAACCCTAGCTACTAGAAGCTGAGGCCTGAGGATCAAGGTTCAAAGCTAGCCCAGGCAATACAAAGTCTAGAGATTATCTCTAATTAGTCACAAGAAAATGGGAAGTTGGGCTGTGACTCAAGGGTAGGGCAATAGCCTTGAGCTGAAGAGCTCAGGGACAGCCCCCAAGCCACAGTTCAAGCCCCAAGACCCCCCCCAAAATCTCCTTATTGATGAAAAGGAAGTAATTTTGTATTCTTTGTAATACTCAAAGACAATGAGTATATGGAGATAGAGAAAAGGCAGAATTCATTAAGATTCAGATATTCTATATAATTTGCTTATTCATGTGTGCATTATGGAAAGGTTTAAGGAGCACCAAACTTAATGTGAGACAGAGAAAAAAATAATCTGGAAGATAAATGGGAGTAGGATGCAGAAGTTGCTCTCACGTTCTACATTGAGAGTCTTAAAATAACAATTACACCATTGCAAGATGCAATATGTTACCTCAAGAGGCTAAGGAGTATAGGCAAACAATCAAAAGTTTCACTGGGCATAAAGTTACACTTACATGTTTTAGTTTGAGAAACAAATGTTTTGTTATTTTAAGAGCTGTGGTTTTTTTTAACCAAATTATAACAATCATAAATGAATTATACACATCTTAATATAACTGTTTAGTTGGTAAAAAAAAGGTAAGCTAATCATAAAGAGTTTGCCATGTTGAGAATAAATGTGCATTAAAGTCATTTAATTCAAATTATCATAAAAGGTATAAACACTTCATAATTCCAATTTCATAACCAGCTTCATTAGCTGACATTTTATTTTTTATGAGAAATACCTTTAACTTTTCATCCAGTATGAATATTTTTGTGTGCACTCAAAAAAATCTATTTCAAAATAGGAAAATCCATAGATCAGATGCTGGAAAGTTTTAAAGTTTAAGGTTTTTTTTAGGAATTTGTTGATATACTATTTGCAGAATCACTGTATAATACAAGAATAGGAAGACATCATATTATTGCATACTATGATATGCCTAATGGTCAGGAAGGAAATAAAGTAAGTAGGAGACTTACCTATTCCCTGTGTGTAACTCACATTTGTTACTTTAGGAATCCCTCAAACTTGTCTTCAAAAAACCCAATCCCAGAAGCCACAAAAAAATCCTAAGAACAAAGTTATCAATAATAGTAAATTAATTGAAATACATGGTATGCTCAAACATACTTGTCAAGGTGGCCTAGAAAATGAGAAGCAAATTATCTGCAAAAAACAGTAAGGCCTCAGTCTAAAGCATATGAAGATATAATCTTATTGGTGTTGACATAAAAGAGCTTCAATTATACCTTTTGTGCTCACAAATGTGCACAATCATTTCAGTTAACCCAATAATTTGCACATGTTGTGATCTTTTTAATGATTTTAGATCTTTTACTTCTTATGCCACCATAATTTTCTAAAAAGTAATGGGTATGGGGGCCAGGAGTATAGCCTTGTGGTAGAGTTCTCACTTAGCATGTACAAAACTGTGGGGTCCATTTCTTGGTTCCACATATATAGAAGAAGCCAGAAGTGGTTCAGGTGGCAGTGTTAGCCTTCAGAAAGAAGTATTCAAGAACAGTGCTCAGGACCTGAGTTCATGTGCCAGGACTGACAAAAATAAGTAATGGGTATGTTTACTGAAATTTAGTACTCAATGTTGTTCCTAAGTCTCTTACTTAAAACTTCATTCTGTTATTAAATGTCAATCATTAACATTTTTGTGCCAATCCTGGGGCTTGAACTCAGGGCCTGATCACTGTCCTTGAGCTTTTTCCTCAAAGCTAGCACTCTGCCACTTGAGCCACAGAACCATTTCTGGCTTTTTCTATGTATGTGGTACTGAGGAATCAAACCTGGGTCTTTGTGCATGCTAGGCAAGCACTTTACTACAAGGCCAAACTCCTGGCCTGAACTGTTTAATTGTTATCTGCTTAACCAACAGCACAAATAAAACAATTTTAAGAAACCTAAGTATTCAACTCAGAAATATATAATCATATGGGTTTTTATTATAATGACAAAACAGGTGATTGAGATCTTTAATCACATTTGCAAAACAAAAGTATTATCAGATGAATGAAAAAAATCATCAAAATTAAATACAATAAATTAATGTCTTATGGTGTTGGGGAACAGATCAAGGATTGGGTAAATGCAGGGTTACTGAATCTATACCCTTTGCAATTTTAATTCTGTTATACAGATGGTCCAGGTAGTTAAAAATCAATGTGCATTTAGTAGAAATTGTTATTCAAAATTTTAATTTCTATTATTTCCTAAGCCAGTCATGTGGTAAGACTGTCTCTGGTAATGCTTAGTTATGAGCTAATGCATGCAGTCTAAACCTGTAGAAGTTAAGCTAGGAAAACTTTAATGTAGGTTAGGAGTATTAAATGTTATTGGATTCACTGGTTTTTCAAATTACAATAACACTATCAATGGAATTATTTCATGTGCATTATATACACACATATGAACATTAAATATATGTAGACTGATTTATTTTCACATGCTGCCTACATCCAAATAATAGCTCTTCAAGAAATTATCTATAGCATTGACCTCACAACCTTACCTAATACCCCTAATATCCCCAGGGTTATCTTTAGCCTTACTCATCAAAAAGGGCATATATATATATACATATATACAGACATATATACATACATGCATATCTATATCTATTATTGATAATGCTATGGCTTCACCAATCATATCTATTGGAAAAATTGCTTATCACTCATAATTTACCACTTTCGATATACTGTATAGTTTCTATAAGTTTGATCATGGTGCAGGACTTCTCTAGTACATACAAGTACATTAGAAGGAGGTCTGAAATTATAAGGTAACCTATCAACAGTTTTCTGTAGCATTATTAAAATGTATCAAAGATCATAGTAAGCAATTTCTTATGAAACATTTCTTTAAATTATCATCACTGGCTTCTATGATAATTATAACACAAAAATTATTTGGGATTCAAATTTGAATCCATCATGACTCCAGGTCTTAACTACTAACTTGTCACTATGTAATGAGTATATTATTCTGTATAAGTAAGATCTAGTATACAAGCAATTGTTGATGAATCTTGACCAGATTTGAAGCACTAATTTAATATTAATATCCTAGTTAATATTAATTAACTAGATAATTTTATTTTATTTTGTGTACTACCAAGGAAAAAATGATTCTCTAAATATATCTTCCTTTAATATGAAACTGTCTCAGTGGTCTCTGATGCTAACAGGCAGTGCCAATCATACAAGTTTTTCCTTTTCATGCTTTTTTAAAAAATGTTTTAATCTCTTGTTAGCTTTAATATAGTAAATATCGTAACTATAGGTATAGTTAAAGATACAGTTTTTTTTTCTAAGATCGTTGGTAGCTTTTGTGTTTTGTTTTGATTTTTTTTAAATGGTTGGGGTAAAGTATAGAGGCATTATAGTTAAATTTGCCAGGTGGTAGGTGAATTACTTCTGCTTTTTTTGGGGGGGGGAGGGATCATGGGGCTTGGAACTAGGCTTGGATGCTATCCCTGACCTCTTCAGCTCAAGGCTACCGCCCTACCACTGGGCCTGGACAGTGTTCCTGAGCTCTACAGCTCAAGGCTACTACCCTACCCTTGAGCCAAGCCCCACTTCCCATTCTCTAGAGGTTAATTGTAGCTAAGAGTCTCAGATTCTTTTGTGCCTGGGCTGGCTTTGAACCTTGATCCTCAGATCTCAGCCCCTGAGTAGCTAGGACTACAGGCACGAGCTACCATGACCGGCCATGTAGGTGCATTACTTCTTACATATTAATACCCCTTCTCATGATTTTGTCCCCTTTTTCCTCCCCCAGCCCCTCCCAGTCATCTTGATTTCCCTCCTTCTTATGTTTTGATTTTTTTTGAAGAATTATTGACCCATGGTTTTTCAATTTAACTTTCCTATGTTCTAATCACTGAATTGCATGTGGCCTTTAATCCTAAAACTAAACCAAAAGGTTCATTAGATGAAATTAGTACAATAATATTCATGTTCATATGACTGGTAATGTTACTCTGATAGCTTTTTTTGTTTTGTTGTGAGTTTTGCCAGTCCTAGGGCCAGACCACTGTCATTAGTTATTTTTGCTCAAGGCTAGCAACCTGCCACTTGAGCCACAGCACCATTTCCGGCATTTTCCGTGTATGTGGTACTGAGGAATGGAGCCCATGGGTTTGTGCATGCTAAGCGAGCACTTTAGCACTAGGCTAGGTTCCTGGCCCCTACTCTAATGTTCTTTTGAATACAAAATTTTGGTGATAAAATTCTTTGCTAGGTTAGTTCCATATCTTTGCTATGGTAAATAGTGTTGCAATGAACATTGTTGTGCTAGTGGCTTTAGAATGTCCTTGTTTCTGGGTAAATGCCAAGTAGTGGAATTTCTGGGTCATAGGGGAGCTCTATGTTTAGTCTTTTGAGGAAATGCCATACTGCTTTCCATATGGCCAAATCCCTACCAGCATCTGTTGTTATCAGATTTCTTGATCCTGGCCATTCTAACTGGAGTGAGGTAGAATCGCAGAGTTGTTTCAATTTGCATTTTTTTCATATATTTTTATTGTAGTTAATAGAATGATTACATTATATTCACTAGACAGAAAGTGCAGTACTTCACATACATTGATACCCTTTCTCATGTCTTGGTCCCCATTTCCCTCCTCCCACCCCGCCCCTCATCTTGATTTCTCCCTTCCCTATCCTATTCCAAATAACCAAATACGCATATATATAATATATCAGATAACCAGGTGAAGTACTATAACAATATGAGATAGCCAAGGGACAGCAAAAGAGATGAGAGATAACATATTATATTAAGGACAACATCACTCATTATATGGCTTTTGAACCAACTCAGATGCCCCTCAGTTGATGATTGGATCAACAAGGTGTGGTATTTGTACACAATGGAATTATATCCTGCTGTCAGAACAACATTACCCTGTCTGTAAGGAAATGGAAAGACTTGGAAAAAACCCTATTAAATGATGTAAGCCGGACTCAAAGGAACATAGGCTTAATTGTTTCTCTCATTTGTCATAATTAGTATAAACCTTGGACTCTCCTAGTAGAGGTTTACAATAAGGCAAAATCTAGATACATAAGGCCATATGGGATGAGGCTAAATGAAATGACTCCAGGATATGGAAACAAGAGCCATATAATGTATGATCATTGTTCTTAATGTACTAATGTACTTAATGTTATTTCTCATCTCTTTTTTTGTCCCTTGGTTATCTCATATTGTTAAAGTATCTTACCTTGTTATCTGATATATTGTATATATGTTTATTTGTTTATCTAAAATATGATAGGGAAGGGAGGAAAACAAGATTAAGTGAGGTGGTGGGGGGCAAGAAATGGGAAGGAAAACATGAGAAGGAGTAACAATGTTTGTGAAGTAATGCACCTTCTATCTGGCAAATATAATGTAACCCTTCTATTAATTAAAATAAAAATATTAAAAAAATTCTTTGCTAATCTAAGAGAGAAGTTTATTATTCAGCTAGCATTTAACCTCAGTTAAAATGAAACAAGAACAGGTAGAAAAAGCATAATTTCTGTTAATGTTTGTAATGTTCGTACATTATGAACACAAGTGGTGTTGACAGCCACAGAATCCATGCAGGAGTGGCAAGGATATACTTGGGTCACCTTAGAGGGAAGGATCCAGAGGATACATGGTACAAACTAGATAGATATATGTATATGTTTATATATATGTATGTGTGTATGTATATATATATATACATACAGTATTCCAGAAAGAGAAAAAGGAAATGAAGCATTTTAGCAAAGAAAGGGGCAATGACTATAGTCACATTTTGCTCTTAATGAAACATCATGTTAAGCAGATTGGAAAAGTAATGATTCAGACAAGATCACTGACTAGGAATTATTACATCTACTCTAACATGATATGACAAGAATCTGAAGCCATAATTCTTTTCAAAGGGATGATTTATCTATAGATATAATACGTGCTTGTAGAATTTAATTTTTTCCATGGCTTTATTAAGACGTTTTACAGAAGTGAAGTTGGAACTTTTTAATTGAATGATCTGATAAACTTTGAGAAATAAAAAGACACCATATTCTACTGTCACCATCCAATTTTAGAAGAAATCCATCAGTTTCCCAAATTCCTGTATGTTCTTGCTATCGTTTGCTCACTGTTAATCGTTTGTTTGATAGCTAATGCACTTTCAGGTTGAAATTGTTTTTTTTTTTTGAGGGTTCTGATGGAATCAATGGTCTCAATGCTTGATTAATTCCTAGTAGAAGACATTTTGGGGGTATGGTAAAAAGTAGGAGTTGGGGCCTACTGCAGGCCCTTAAGTTGGGAACATGCCCTTAAGTTTTGTGTTCAGCTCTTTTTCAGAGCTTTCTACTTCCTGTCTAGCTTGTGGTTCCCAGCTCTCCTCTGACTATGCTACCTCCCCACATCCCAGAAAGGATAGAATCAATTTAACATAGATGCAAGTCCCTTTCAAATTGGGAGCCAAAATAAATCCTTCATCCCATAGTTGTTCCTTCTGGTAACTTATCACAGTGAAGAAAAGTGACTAAAAGTGGCAATTAGTGATAAATGTATTACCACATCTTTACCTTCTGTGGAACATCAAATAATGTTTGTTTCCACAATTATTTTTTCTTGTTATTGCTGAGCGGATTCCATTGTATATGTGGAGTCAGTTTTTAAATCCTTTAGCCATTTTATCAATCTTTGATTGACATACTCTGATCTGTTCTGTTTAAAGTACATAATATGATGAGTTTCCATATATGTACACAGTTATGAATCATGAGAAATATGAATAGCACCTCCAAAAGTTACCTACTGTCATTTTATGTATTGTTACTGTTATGTGATGAAAATTTTTGTGATAAAGATTGAACTTAAGGTATACATTCTAAGTGAATTATTCTGCATATCACATAGTATTATCATCTAAAAGCAGGCACTATGATTTCATATGGGGTTTACATATCTATCATAACCAACTAAATCTTTGTATTCTTTGACTAGCACTTTCTATGCCTCCTTCCTAAATTTTCCAGAATTTCCCAGTGTAGCTCCACCAGTTGAAGACTAAACGTTCAATACATAATCCTCTATGTTAATTCATCTCTAATTCAAAACATTGATACTTGTTTAGGACTGTACACATTCAAATAAAATCAAGTATATGAGTTACACATTGAACAAAACTGGAAATCCTAAACTCAACTATTGAGACTGAGTAGATTAGTAACACTGGACCAATGATTAAACAAATTAAATTCTTAATATTTTGCTTATAAGCAAAATATTTTAAAGTATGACATATATGAGATTAAAGCATGCCTATCATTTTATGTATGGATTCATGAGTGCATGGGTGTGTCCAAATTTCTCATCTTGTAGGTCTTAAACCTATAAAACTATTTAAATTTCTCTGTTTTGTAAAAACTAAAAAGATCAACTAATTGGAATTTTTTGTTGGTTTGGCTTCTATTTGTTTGTTTATTTGCTTTAGTTTGGTTTACTTTTTTTTCTGGTGCTAAACTCAGGGACTTATATTCTTATTATACAAATACTCGTTCATGTCCAAAACTTTACCCCTATAAATACCCTGCTAGGTCTGGACTTTTGATGGATAATTGGAGATAGGTCTCTTAGAGACTGTCTTTCCCAAGAAAACCTCAAATTGTAATCTACTGATCTTAATCTTGTGAGTGACAAGGATTACAGTTATGAGTCACTAGTACTTAGTTTAGTTGAAAATTTAATATGCAAAAAGGAGAAAAAAATGGAGTGAGGGAAGAAAGAAACAAAGAACAGGAAAAGGGAAAGGGAAGCAGTAATCTCAACACTGAAGCAAAACTGGACGTGGGGACACTTAGGAACAATTCAGTTTAACTAGTAAAGATCTAGAGCTTGACATCAAACTCCATCATCCGGCTGTACAGCTGCAGTTGTTTTTCTTTGTACTCATCCACACTTTTGCATCCTAGTCTTTTATTGTGTTGACATGTTTAGATTTTGAAAAGATTTCAGATAGGAAGACTTTCTTCAGAGTTCTTAATTAAATAAATCTATCCTGGCACCAGTCTACTCTGGTCTTTAGGCCTCACTATTCAGGGGAGTGAGATCAGAGAATAGTGGTTCAAAGCCAGTGTGAGCAAGAAAGTCTGGGTGACTCTTATTTCCAATTAATTAGCAAAATCTAAACATAGAGCGTTGGCTCAAGGGGTAGAGCATTGCCATGGGCAAATTTTTTCAATGACAGCATCTAAGCTCTGAGTTTAAATCCCAGGACCTAAGATGATGATGGCAACATCTACTATTACTATTACTACTACTAATAATAATAACAATAATAAAAATAATGTAATTAGCTATTCAGGGCCAGAGCACCATCTTTGAGCATTCTCAAGAGTAGAGCTCTACCACTACCACTTGAGCCACAGCTCTACTTCCAACTTTTCTATGCATATGGTACTGAGGAATCGAATCCTGGTCTTCATGCATGCTAGGCAAGCACTCTACCACTGGACCAAAATCCTGGCCCCTCAGCTCAAATATATATAATACAGCTCAAAATATATAATACATATGCCATAGTAAACATTATTGTAGCTTTAGCTATTCCTATTTACGTTTTATTTATTGTTTTCCTTTGTCAGTGGTGGGGCTTGAACTCTGGGCTTTGGCGCTGTCCATGAGCTATTCAGCTCAAGTCTAGCCACTTGAGCCACAGCGCCATTTCCAGTTTTCTGATGGTTAATTGGCCAGAAGGGTCTCACAGACTTTCATGCCTGGGCTGGCTTTGAAGCACAGTCCTCAGATCTCAATCTCCTGAGTAGATTGAATTACAGGTGTGAGTCCCTGGTACCTGGCTTCTTTTTTGTTTTATTTGATATGATGAATCCTTCTCTAAACCAAGTTGGCCTCAATTGCTAATGATTCTATCTCATCCTCTGAACAACTGATTTTTACATATGTGCATCATACCAGTCATGTTTGTGTTCTATAAGAATCATTCATGCCTATGTATAATGCAGAAACAGTAAATACTTCTGCATACAAGTTTTCAAAATATGCAGGATCCCTTAACTATAAGAAATATTTTTAGACAGTTCCAAACTTTAAAGCTTATGTCCTGAAAGAAAAGCATTTCCACACTTATAATTCAGTCTGTGTTTTTTAGATAAACCTCAAACAACTTAGTATTCAAAGTTCTGCAGGGTGAAAATATATAATTTGTATTATTTCTATAATATCCAATATGCTCAATAGGTCCTTAAGTTGAAATAAAGTTCAAAATTGTTTGAAATACATTCCTGTTTTAACATGAAAATTAAGGTTTTTGGCAGTCTTCAACTAAGTGGCACTGAATATTTTGAAGAACTTTTAAGGTATTCTGAGTCTACTTTGTAACTGCTGCTAGATTTAATTTGTGTGCTAAATGTTTCTATTATTGGTCTTTCCTTACAAAAACAAAGACTTTGTATTCAAATATAAAAGGCAAAACAACTGTAAGCAATAATACTATAGCAATATTTTCCAATATATAATAAACAAATTTTTGAAAAATTATTCTTCAGATAATACACATTTAAATTATTTTTAAAACCTTTAGAAATATTAATATAAGAATCAGCAATCCTGGGCTGGGAGTTTGGCCTAGTGGTAGAGTGCTTGCCTAGCATGCACAAAGGCCCGGGTTCGATTCCTCAGTACCATATACATACAAAAAACAAAAGCCAGAGTGGTGCTGAGGCTCAAGTGGTAGAGCTCTAGCCTTAAGAAAGTCCAAGGACAGTGCTAAGGCCCTGAGCTCAAGCCCAGGACTGGCAAAAAAACAAAAAAAAAAGAATCAGCAATCCTAACTTTTATGAAATTTAACGTGCATACACTCTAAGGCTTTTCGATATAAATACATATATACATACATACATACTTATATGCTCCCAAAATAACACATTACAAGAACATTAGAAGTAACTTTGCACTATATATGTGCAAGTGGAAAATAAATATTACAGTATCTCACTTTGTTATCTGATATATTGAATATATTTGTATTGGGTTATTTAAAATTGGATAGGGAAAGGGGGAAAACAAGACGAGGGGTGGGAGTGGGGGGGAGGGAAATGGGGACCAAGACATGTGAAAGGGTATCAATGTATGTGAATTAATGCACCTTCTATCTGGCAAATATCATGTAACCCTTTTATTAATTACAATAAAAATAAAAAAATTTAAAAAAATTTAAAAAGAAATGTACTCATACTCAGAACCTGTCTTGTTTAACTGTAACTCTTCTGTACATCATCTTTATAATAACAATAAAAATAATTTTTTTAAGATGAGCGGGGGGGAGGGAGGAGGGAAATGGGGACCATGACATGAGAAAGGGTATCAATTACAATAAAAAGGGTATTAATTACAATAAAAAATATATGAAAAAAAAGAAATCCACTGCTGATACAAAATGAGAGAGAAAAAGACAGACAGACAGACAGACAGACAGACAAAGTAGGTTTAGGAAATATTCTTACTTAACCTCAATACATACACTTTTCAAGACAGAAAAAAAACTGACCTATGATGATTAGTGCTGTGGTAAGTGAGTCAGAAAAGTTTATGTGAAATCTGTAATTCAAATGGAATTTTCTCATATCCTGATTGTGCACAAATTGTGCTATCAGATACATTTGCTAAACTTATCAAAGTCTGTCCTTACAACCTGTGCTTCTTTCTGAACCAGCATTATGCTTCTAGTTTAAAAAAAAATACAATCCAATTATTACTACTTCTTTGCAACTGGCTTTGATTTGCCAGAGCATAGAACTCATAAACCACTCAAAATTAAGGATTATATATTTAAAGCTATTTTAATCCACTTAGTCTTTCCTATAGGACCAATTGTAGCTTGATTTCTATATTGAAAATAAAGATGCAATCAGCATCAGTACTTAAATTTAAATAATTATTCAAAAATATCTTGTGCTTCTTTCTCTTGCCATCAATTTTACAATTACTTACTAGTTACTAATGTTTGATCCATAAGAACTCTTTTCACAAGTAACAGCAGTCAGCTGTTGCAGTTATTTGCTACTATGCCTTAAGGAATCAGAAAATCTTAAGGAATGAAGACATCTTATTATTTCTTAGTCAAACTTTCAAGGGGGTTTTTAGTAAGAATTAGACAGCATTGAAATTGAAGTCATTTGAAGATTCAGCTGAGTTGAATATCTGATAGAATGGTGTTACAAATACATGGGAATCTACAATAATGGGGATTATAGGGTGGCTGAGTGTTGCTTCTTCTTTTCCATAATTTTTCCATATGACTAGATTAATTTTTTTTTACAAGCTGTTGGTCTCAGTGGAGTCAAACTCTTTAAAGGGTAACTAACTTTTCCTAAAACAAGCTTTCCTAGAGATAAGAAGTCTCAAGGTCTCTTAAAACCTAGCATGTGAAGTCACATGGTATTTTTCCCATCCATATTCTTCTGTTCTAAACCATCCACAGTATCCAAACAGAGGCAAAGAAAGGGAATTAATAAAACTGTATATTCTGGGTGAGACTGTATATATTAGAGGGCATGGACAGAAAACTGTCTTACACAGAGGTGAGAAAAACAAAGTGGTAATTTTTTCAAGATTATTGACTATCTCACTGGATCCTGATAAGAGGAACTAAAGTGAAGGTTAAGCAGCAAAAGGAAACGAACACCTTAAATGCAGGCACAGGACTAGAAGTTATGTTACAATTGCCAGTAAAAGGAAACGACTTTGTTTTTGTATGCCTTATCTCTAGTGAAAATTGGGGTTGTGCAAGTGATTGGCAACATTTAGGTTATATGTCAATATGTCAAGTAGGCATAACAAGATAACCAGGTAGTAATCTTTTACTTATATAAGTTCAAATCTAACACTGTCCAAATTACTATTTACTTTTCTCATCAAGATCAGATAAGTTAGTTGTATCTCTGCCATTTGAAATTTGCAACCAGTCTTTCCTACATTATTTTCACAATTTTACAACTACAAAATTGAGAAGTAGGGTCTGGCACATGAAATAATGAGAAGTTAACTGTCAAGCTACCCTTTCACATGAAATAAGAAAACAAAGTCATCTCTCAATTTTGCATTCAACTACATTACCTAACTACCATCTTGTAACTAATTGTCCTATCTAAACACCATAAATAAAAGCAAATCTTGAGAATATTCCCAGAAATATCAATGTAAATAGCAGACAGGTAAATTGCTTGATTATCAAAGCATCAAAATTATTAATGATCAAAGGATGCAGAAAGATAGCAATAATATATTGTTATGGCATGAATAAGAACTAGAATACATTTTGCCTACTAATATGCTGAACTGATAAAGCAATCCTGACAAAGGTAGGTAAGGATTTCATAAATGAGATTCAAGTAAGTACAATGAATAGATGGTGACATCTAAAAGAAAATATTTTTTTCTTTCTACATTAAAAAAGGAAGAGAAACAGAAAATTTATACAAGAGAAAGCGGAAACTGGATAGCAAAGCCCTGCTGAATCCTTTAATAGGATGAATCATTCCATGTGACTTATTCAGGGCTGGGTTTAAAATAGTCTATTTTCCTGATTGAGTGGCCTCAGAGCCACTGCATTCCTAAGCTTACTGGTTTCAATTTCTTTTCTTTTCCTGTGAAGGTCACCATAAGAAAGTGTCTTAAATATACTGCATACAAATCTCATTCCATGTACAAATGTGCAACATCTTTCTGGTTTTTATTCTCATCACAGTGTATCCCTCAAACCAAAGTAGGCCAACATATATGAATAAAACATATCGACATATCGCGTTTTCTATTTCTGTACAATCCTCAGATCCTGGTTGGACAGTTACAAAGAACTGAGATTAAGAATTCCCTGTGGTTCTGCCCTCCAAACCTTGTTCCCTCTCCACTGTGTTTTTATCAGCAGATTGTACTGACCATCCTCCCATTGTTCAGTTCAGACACACAGATATCATTCTTTAAATGGATCGTTAGAAGTGACTGAAAATTTTACGTTATATGATGTTATTCTTATCCTCAATACAAGTCAATAAAGTTTTCATCTCACTTGAAGCTCAGATTTCCTATTTTGCCTATGGATTCTATAATGAGCTGGCCTTTGGTCCTCTTTCTCTCCCCTCAACTCCCTCCCTCCAGCCATCTCCCCTTCCCTTCTCCCCTTTGTCTTCTCTTCTCTTTTATCCTCCTTCTTTCCCTTCCTCCTCCCTACCTATTCCTGTCTTTCTTGCTCCCCATCCCTGTTTCTGTCCCTCTCCTTCTCCCTGTTCTCTCTCTCTCTCTCTCTCTCTCTCTCTCTCTCTCTCTCTCTCTCTCTCTCTCTCTCTCTCTCTATCTCTCTCTCTCTCTCTCTCTCTCTCTCTCTCTCTTTCTCTTTCCCTCTCTCCCTCTCCCTCTATTTTCTTCCTCTCCCTAGTTTATTCTTTCACTTTTGACCACTTTCCCAGGTCTCTATGTTTTTCAAGGCTATTGATTTGCTGTTTCCCCATAAGTCATACAACTTGCTTTCTCACTTAGGTATGTCCTTCCTTATTCACCTGGTTCTCTCACAGCATTCCCCCACCCACCCAAGGCAAACTATTTATTTTGCATCATTTGTCAAGATTAAAAAGAAGGAATCACTCTTTTTTCCACTGTAAAAAGAAATTCATGAAAAGGCTTAATAATGAATTGTGCTGGGCCAGGAGTGTGGCCTAGTGGTAGAGTGTTTACCTAGCATGCATGAAGACTCAGGTTTGATTCCTCAGTGCTACATACACA
Source organism: Megascapheus bottae (assembly GCF_031878675.1). Lineage (NCBI taxonomy): Eukaryota > Metazoa > Chordata > Mammalia > Rodentia > Geomyidae > Megascapheus > Megascapheus bottae. Next base: position 35,095,973 of record NC_143523.1, read on the forward strand.
GTGGGTAAAAAGAGCCAGAAGTGGTGCTGTGGCTCAAGTAGTAGAAAGGAGCCCTAACCTTGAGGAATGCCCAAGGATAGTTCTCAGGTCCTGCGTTCAAGCCTTAGGCTAAATAAATAAATAAATAAATGGGAAAAGAAAAGAAAAGAATTGTGCTGGTCAATATTTAACAACTGGCTCTGAAACAAGGAGAAAATGAGACCTAAGAACATTTTCTCATCGCCTAAGTTCAAACTTGGAATATTGCACCACTCCACATAAAGTTGCACAAGGCAGCTAGCCATCAGCTTATAAGCAAGGGTGAATCTGCTTTTGGGCAGAAGGGCACCATCATATTAAAGTCACTTGATGGTCTGGAGAAGCTTGTATCTTACAGTTTCTACAGAACTTGGGCACCCTGTCTTTTCAGGAGAAAGAAATAAACTGCACTAAGCTATGGGATGTTGATGTTTCTATTATTGCAAATAAACCTTAGCAAACATTCACTTATACAAACATGTTTATTGGTTTAGATTTTAATCTGACTCTAAGGTTTACAGTCCTTAAGTAAAGGGTAAAGCTCCAAAACTCCCAGGTCTTTGATCAAAAGGGCAGATTACTGTGCATAAGAGTATAGATAGATGATATAATAAATTTTCCTGAGAACATTCAAATAAGAGGATTACATAATATAAAATAATAAGCATCAGCCATTAGCTGCTTTTATTACACACAAAAAAACTAAGCAGTTTAGTTTTAGGCTTATTGCATTATATATTCACCCGGAAAACCCTGGAGGAATATTCCATTGTTATTATTATCAACAATCATTGCCATGGAAAATGAAGTTCAAAGTGGTTAAATTTTTTACCCAACCTCAGTCAACTGAAGATGGAATATGGAAATTTTTTCATTTTCCTTTCTTAAAATTCTCTCCTTTAGCTATTGAAAATGGAACACCAACTCTGAAATGTCTCTTTAACCAAGTGAAAAGAAAAAAACAGAATTGTGAATCTCTAAAAGCAAAAGTTCAATAAAACTATAATATAAAAAGATCTCCAAAAGTACTGTTTAGACTATTTCTATCAACAATTTACTTGTTCTTATAACAGAAGCCTAAACCAAAAAAATATTGATGACCAGAACTGTTCACCAATCTGCCTCTCCCTTTCCAAAACAGATGAAAGAGTAACTACATTTGAGTAGTTTAGAGGCAGTAACTTTCTGCAATGGCTTTTCTCTGCAACTTAACAAATATTTTCCATATAAAAAGATGATTTTTAAATATCATTTAATAGCAATGTTTATTTGAGATATCTGAGCTCTGGGTTATGGGGTATGACAGATGAAATATAGCTTAGAATACTTCTTTTGTTATAAGTGTGGCTGTGATTTGACCTCTAAACCAGGGCAAAGGGGATTATCTGCCTTCTTTGTGGTCCCAATTATTAAGAATTTAGTCTAGGCCAGGCATCCTAGTGAGAATGACCTCGACTTTAATCCCAGACACCGTGGTGATGGCCAGGGAAGACAGGGCGACCTGGCAGTCCAAATACTTCCTTAAGATCACCCAACTTTTGGATGATTAGCCAAAATGCTTCACTGTGGGGGCAGACAAGGTGGAGGCCAAGCAGATGCGGCAGCTCCGCGTGTCACTCTGAGATAAGGCTTTGGTGCTGATGGGGAAGAACATAGTTCTGCGCCAGGGCACCTGGAAAACAACCCAGCTCCAGAGAAACTGCTGCCTTCAATCCGGGGTAATGTGAGCTTAGTGTTCACCAAGGAGGCCCTGACTGAGACCCAGTGGGAGGCAGCGAAGCCACCCAGCTGAACATGCTCAGCATCTCCCGCCTTCTTCAGGCTGATCATCCAGCAGGTGTTTGACAATGGCAGCATCTTCAACCCGGAAATCCATGACATCACTGAGGGTGCTCTTACACTCTCCATTCCTTGAGGGTGTTGGCGATGTTGCCCGCATCTGTCTGCAGATTGATTATCCAGCTGTTGCCTCGGGACCTCATTCTATCATCAGTGGGTACAAGCTGGTCCTGACCCTGTCTGTGGAGACTGACTATACTTTCCCACTTGCTGAAAAAGTCAAGGCCTTTTTGGCTGAGCCATCTGCCTTTGTGGCTGCTGCTCCTGTGTGCGGTTGCACCTGCTGCTGCTGCGGCTGAAGCCAAGGAAGAGCCAGAGGAATCCGATGAGGACAAGGGATTTGGTCTTTTTGACTAATTTCCCAGGAACAGTCAACTCAGATTTATTTACAAAACAGGAAATAAAGACATACTACTTTCTCTCTTTAAAAAAAGAAAAGAATTTCATCTATGACTACTTTTTCTTTCTTGGAATATTCACTCTTGGAAGCTCAATTGGCAATTATAAGTTCTACAAAAAAGGATCCAATATTATGTGGAAAAAAGTAGGCATCTAATGAGGTTCCAATTATTTCTACCCCTGAGATATTTGAATTATTATAAGGGAAGGCCTAGAAAGTTTTGTGAAGCAGAAATCAAGTATTACACTAGAAATCTGTCCAACTTTTAGATTTACAAACATGAATACAATTCACATTGACCTAAAACACTAAGATTTAGTGTTTGTAAACAGTGACAAATAACAATAATATAAAAGAGTACTTTGGAGAGGGTTAGGTGTTTGGCCTAGCAATAGAGTGCTTGCCTAGGATGCACAAAGACCTGAGTTCAAAATCCTTGGTTATCACATACACAGGAAAAGCTGGAAGTGGTGTTGTGGTTCAATTAGTAGAGCACTAGCTTTAAGAAAGCTCAAGGCAGTGTCCAAAACCCTGAGATCAAGCCCTAGGATTGGCAAAAAAAAATAAAAAGAAAAAGAACTGGTATTTTGAGATAAGACTTTAAACAAGTAAAAAAAAGTTAGGAAATCTTAAAGGACTAGAAATAAAATGGAAAGATTAGGAAAGATGTAACCATCCTTAACCCATCAATTCATGTGGAAAGTACATAGATAGCTGCAAATCTGGCAGCTAAGTACTTAAATGACATGTCTAAAAGGGAGTGACTCTAGAGTGTAATGAGAAGATACTACCTCTGGTAATGACTCTTTCTTCATCACATCTCTGAGGATTTTTAGGTATGGGGTGGTATGTTTCATAGACCAAGCTATCAGAAAGAGGAGATAGATGAGGAAAGAAAAACTCAAAGTTTCTATGGGCATGGTTGCATCAAAACTCTTCTATGCCCTCTATATAATAGAAATTGCTTCTTGCTTTCCTCCTGAAAACTCATGCAAGTTCTTTCATCTAATTCTTCCTTACAACAAATACTGAAGCTAAGAAACTCTAAGGAGCACATTTGTATACATAGCAATAATGAACTAAAAATCCAAAAAATATGCAATGAATGGCATAATTCTATACATTTTTCCTTAATTCAGGTGGGTTACCATGTTTCTCCATTAATAAATGACTGTGAGTGACCCACACTTTGTGGAAGTTTGTAGATACTCTTCTATTTGAAGAATTCTATAAATGAAATTGAATATATCTAAAAGCAAACAGAAATAAATGTCAAGTATGTAGAGAATTGAAAACTGCCTTATAACTGTAGAGGAAGATATTCTGGCTAAAATCCGGATTAGAAGATAATGTTCAGTTGTGATACAGTGCCAAGGTAAGGTCTTTTACTCACCCCACTTCCAATATCCAGAAAATCTTCAGAATAAACTGACTTGATGTATTATCTGTTGCATTTAATAGATAGGTAGAAACTAGCCATGAGCAATCTGAGTATACAAAGAAAACTTGACATGAAAATTTCTTCAGTTCCTCCAGTTCTTCAAGTCAAAAATGGTATAGAGCACTAACATAAGAAGTAGCGAAGGTCTCAAGAGAAACACACTGTAATTAAACCTTACTGACCTTAGTGAGCTCTGCTATGTAGACTGGACCTGGGGATAGCAATTTCTCATGAGCAACGTCAATAAGTAGTCAGACCTCAAAGGTTAATGCTATCATCCTCACCCTGGAGATAGCCTACAGTAGTTCTCCTGAAAGTATATTTTCAACACATATTTAAGCTGTTTCTGTTGCTATGAGTGAACCAAATCTCAGAAGAAGAATTTGGCATTTCTGCTTCCATTTAGTGTTTACCATTTGTCTAAGCTGTTCTCCTATAGTCACTTTGGAGCCACCTTAGGATTCAGGAAAGACAGGACTGGAGCAATACCATCTTTATGGCAAAGGAATGAAATTACCCCCTGATGAGCAGTGGAGCATTGCAGGGCAGACTATTAACAACTGAGAATAATAAGCTATAGTGCTTACACCTGGGAGCCAGCAGAATCATCTCATGGATGCCAGAACTGAGAGGATACCCAGCCAGGCCACAAAAATTTCTGTTATTCATACTTTTTGTTTCTATGTCTTCTTGTATTTAATCTATTGACTGTGTCTATGCCCTAAAGATATGTCCAAGTGCTATCTTCTCCTAGCATCTTTCCATGTAATAAATGTTTCATCCTGTCTCTTTCATTGCCCTATGGAAGCATGTGGCTGGAAACCACGTATTTCTTTTCTATAGACTTTCCTATCACTTTTATTGTTCTCTGTCTTGCTCGAGTTCCTCTCTCATCAAATGTCAAGGACTCAGGTAAATAGCTGCACTGGTTCTTTGGTAATATTTTCACACATACTAGCTAGAAGGTACATATGCAGTCATACTTTGTGCAAAATTAAACTAAAAAAAAGTGGTGCTGTGGCTTAAGGGGTGGGGTCATAGCCTTGAGCTGAAGAGCTCAGGGACAGTGTCCAGGCCCAGAGTTCAGTTGACAAAAAAAATAAACTCAAAATAGATAGAAGACCTTAAAGGATATCATTTCAAGACATAGGCGCAGATAACTATTTCCTGTAGAAGACTTCAGTAACTCCAGAAATAAGAGGAAAATTGACAGATAGGAATGCACTTTTTAGGGAATAATTTTAAAATGATAATAGAGCCCAGAATGCAAGGGTCTTTTGCCAGATTTTAATCTGGTGAAATATTAATATCCAGAACATATAAAGTTTTCAAAAATTAAAAACCAAAGGAATCATCCAATTAGTAACTGGGTAAATTAATTAAACCCTGAGAGATACAATGGCCAATAAAACATGAAGGAAATGACCCCCAACTTTAGCCATCAACAAAATACCAATCAAAACAACACAATGATTCTCACCTCACCCCTGTTAAATGACCATTATCAAGAGTGAGAATGTGGCTTAAGAATAGAGTGCTTGTCTAGCATGCATGAAGCCCTGGGTTCAATTCCTCAGTTCCACATAAATAGAAAATGCCGAAAGTGGTGCTATGGCTCAAGTGGTAGAGCACTAGCCTTGAGAAAACCCAAGGACAGTGCCCAGACCCTAATTTCAAGTACCAGGACTTGTCAAAAAAGGAAGGAAGGAAGGAAGAAAGGAAGGAAGGAAGGAAGGAAGGAAGGAAGGAAGGAAAAAAGAAAAAAAGAAAGAGAATACAAGTAGCAACAATGTGCATCTGAAGTATTGTACATCTGAACTGATACATTGCTTTGTGCAACTATTCAAAATTACTAAAAATATAATAAAAGATAACAACAAATGCTGGTGAAGATATAGAGGAGACAAAAACCCTTATGTCAAGACCATTGGTGGTTGATAAGTCCAGTCACAATGGTAATCAATATGGAGCTTTCCAAGGAAACTAAACATAGTTACTGTATGATCACTCTATACTATTCCTGCAGATATTCCTGAAGTGATGTAACATAGCATGCCATAGAGATAATTATGCTTCTATGTTTATTACTTTGTAATTCATACTAGTCAAGTGTGTGATTAGCTTAAGTACCTATAAACAGTTACATGAATAAGGAAAGTAAATACATGCAAACACAAACATACGCAAAAAGAAGAATGAATTATGGCTTTTTTGAGAATATGAATAGAACTGGGAACAATGTTAAGTGAAATAAGCCACAGGGTAAAAACAAATGCCACATTTTCTGTCATATGTAACTACTAGATACATAAATACAAATAAAGAAGAAAATCATGAACCTAAATGGAGGTTTCTGTGTGGAAGAGTCTTGGGAAATATTAAGTAGGTAATGAGAGATTAATAAGATCAAAATATATTATGTGAAGGTGTCTAAATGTCATAATGTTAGCTATTATTGTGTTAAATAAAATGAAATTCTATGATATTTTAATTAAATATTTTAAAAAGAAAGTAAAATCTATAAAATTGAAAATATAATAGAGCATTTAGGTTTTTTGAACACTCATATTTTAAATTATACTACTAAAACTTAATCTACAGCATGATTATATCCAGAACACAAGATGGAAACAGGTAAAAAAAAGAAGTTTTTAGTGACTCATTTTCCAAAGTGCTTAGGGAAAAGCCCTTATAAAATTATTATTTTGAATATGAATAATAAGTAATTAGGTTCAATGTTCAGTAACCAAAGATTACAATCAATTATAAGTTGTCTGCTTTTATCCATGAAAAATTATACATGTCTATTGTTCCCAAATGATAGGGGAAAAGCCAATGCTTAGTTTATTATAAGAAAAAACTGTGTTAAACCAATATAGTTGAGAAAAAAATAGTTACTTTTAGAATATCAGTTTCTGTGAATGGCAATAGAAAATTTTATGTTAGAGAAAAGAAAAACTTCTTAAACTGAATAAAAAAGATTAAGAGCTTATATTATAGTTGATCATCTTCTAGAGCTTGATAAGAATACCCAGAATTGGGCCAGAAGTTTGGCCTCGTAAGAATGCTTGCCTAGCATACACAAACACCTGGGTTTGATTTCTTGGTACCACATAGAAAAAGCTGGAATTGATACTGTAGCTCAAGTGGGAGAGCTCTTGCCTTGAGAGAAAGCCAGAATTTAGGATAAGTTCCTACAAGAGAGGTTTTATTCGACTGCATTATTCTCTTGACTATATTATCTAATCAGGTTTAGGAGAGTGTATTTCATATTAAATAAAATTAAGTACATTTATCAATAATCCAAATTAATATAACTTACAATGAATTGTTTTTCTGTAAATTTGTATCTGTAAAATCACCCCCAAGAGCCTGATAAGCACATTCATCACACTCCAAAATTTCTTTGTGCCAAACTGTAATGCCTTCCTCCCCTCTCTTACCCATATTCCCAAGTAGTAACTAATTCACGCTGTCGCTACAGACTACTTTGCATTTTCTGTGTTTTATAATAGTAAATTTATATAGAATTTATTTCTTTTTTCTTCTGTCTTTTACTTAGCATAATAACTTCTAGATACGTATTGTTATCATGATCAGTTTATTGCTTTCAACTCATGATCATTATTACAATATGTAACTGTAATATTTCACCATTCCCGGTTGATAAATTTGTTGTTTATGGTTTTAATTAATCATATCAAGCTGCTTTAAACATTCAAATTTTTTCGTGTATATGTGTTTTTATGTCCTTTGGAAAAAGCAGAAATGTAATGGCTGGATCATTATGTATAATTTTTAAAAAAGTTATTTTCAAACTCTTATGCCAAGCTAAATGTAACATTATTTCCCTCTTCCCTTTCTTTGCTTTCTAATATCTTATCTTGAGCCACCTACCCTGCTGACCTCAGCAGACCCTTCGTATCACTCAAAAGGCAACAGACTGTGGATTGGGCCATCATCATATACATTTGATGACAACAATATTTAGTCCAGAGCAATGACCAATTTCTCTAGTTAGGTAGTGAGATAATTAGTTGAGTACTGATTTTGTTGTTTTGTTATTTTGTTCATTTTCATAAGGATATATTAATTATGCATAGGATACTAGTATAGTATCTGACACATTCTCATTTATTATGCATTAATCAGCTTAACTCATTCTTGTATTTCATTTCCCATCTCCCTACCCTTTATTATTGAAAAGCTTTTAATGCATATATTTAGGTCATTTACATACATTAATTATCATTTTTATTCACCATTCAACCTTTGCCTTCCTTGGCTGCCATCTCCTTAATCCTTGAAACAATCCCATAATTACAATCTCATTCTACTCAGTGTATGTATAGTGATACAAATGAGAGTGAATATGATCTTTGTCCTTAAGACTCTAGCTAACTTTACTTCAAATGATAAAACTCCTTATCTATCAATTTCCCTAAAAATGAGATCACTTCATTCTTCTTTGTGATTGAGTAATATTCCATCATTTGTATATGGCACAGTTTTCATTATCCATTTATTAATCTTAGAGCATCTAGGTCTGCAAAACAGGTTTGCTACTGTGAATAGTGTTGCAGGAAATATGAGTGTGCAGCTCTCTAGATTTTATTATGATGCCCAACACGAGGTTGTGGAGGAACCCTTCTGCACTGCTGGTGGGAATGTAAACTAGTTCAGCCACTCTGGAAGGTAGTTTGGAGGTTTCTTAAAGAACTGAAAATAGACCTTCCCTATGATCCCACTATACCACTCCTGGGTATCTATCTGAGCATCATAACCCAGGATATGATAAGGACACCTGCTCAGCTGTGTTCATCTCTGCACTATTCACAAATAGCCAAGTGATGGAAACAACCCAGATACCCTACTGCAGATAAATGAATACAAAAATGTGGTACATATGTACAATGGAATTCTACATAGCCAACAGTCAAGATAAAATAATGGCATTTGCTTGGAAGTGGATGAAACTAGAGTGAATCATGTTGAATGAGATAAGTTAAGACCAAGGGAAGAGAAGGTACATGGTCTCCTTGATATATGGATATTAGATCCAAACAATACAAGAACGATGACTCAATATTCGCGTACCCAAGGTTATGGACATGGTCTTGGAGATATAAACATAACTACATAGACATAAAAATCTATGATGGGTTATATACTCTATAGACATAATTTTATATTACATAGATTGATATGAAATACAAACCCTCTGATTAATTTTACTACTTCTTGGTTGATCGTAATTTCCCACTTAAAACCTGATTTGTACAATGAAAAGTTTGGGCTCATAGATTAGGAACAATCTTCAGATTTGAAAAACAAATGGTTGCATAGCAACCATTTCCTAAGGAACATGTTATAATATAACTGATACAGAATATAAGCATTTCCTCTACAAATGCAGAAATAACATATTATCATCTTGCTTTGTTCTATGTCTATTTCTGAGAATAGGGGTTCTGATTTTGGTTTGTTTTCTTTTCTTTTGTATATTAATTAAAGGGAATTATACAGAACAGCTAGAGCTGCTAAATTAATATTGTTTTAGTACTGGACAGATTGTGACATGAGTATTCCAAAATAATGATTATTTCTAATGAAGGCTATTTTCTACTAAGGAGTGCCATAGCAGATAGCCATTGTAAACATGCATGGTGTACGTGGATTTTGTAAATATAAATGAACTAATGGCAGAAAACATGTCTTGAGGCTATTCAGGTGGATATATTTGGAAAGAAGTAGTTTAGATGGCAAAGTGAGTAGTTGACAAACATGAAATTGCTTGATATGGAAAAGTCTTAACATGGCTTCCTATGCCTGCAAAAGCCAAAGAAATCAAAGGACTGAGCTTAGACATGATGAGAAGAGATTCAATGTTGCCTTCTGGTAAGAGCTGGCAGTTGATTCTGCCAAGATCAGAAAAGAGAAAGACCAGATTCATTTAACTGTCATTGATCTTGGATCTATCATATCCCTCTCCTTTAAATTTAATTCTTCTCTTTTGGAGATCCTCACTGGTTATCGACTTTAGAAGGAAAAATGAACATTCAGTTCTTGTTTCTGATCTTAACAAAGAAATTCAAATTGCTGGATATGAGTTTTGGCTTTGGCTTAAAGACTAAGGAAAATGTCATTTGTTTCTGAAGGCAGCCAGCCATTGCAGCATAGAAGAGATGTGGTCGTCATAGTACTGGATAATTTATTCAAATTCCAATGAAAGTTGCCATTTGTAAACTAGGATCCCAAAGGCTTATGTGCTCATTAAGTCTGTTTAATGTGCTTATTAAACTACATAAATCCCTTGCCAGGTCTGAAAATACATTCTTCTTTCTTAGCCTGAACCATAATGTGAAAGTATTTATCCATGGTCAGTGTACTCTTAAACTACACATTTTTATAATGCAGGCTAAGACTTTTAACACAAAATCAGGGATAGAGTCAATATTTTACCTCAAATTTAGCCCTGTATATAAAATTTTTATAATCAACACATCATAAATTTAGCAAGTATAACATATTTACTAATTATCTAGTCATGCTATATGTTTTGAATACCAGTTATATGAAAAATTCAAGTACAACCATTTATGAATGTGTTATATAACAGAAAGGAAATATCAGAACTGGGTACTAGTGATTTTCATCTGTAATCCCAGCTACTCAAGTGGCTGAGACCTGAAGGATTGTGATTTAAATCTAGTCTAAACAGAAAACTTTGTGTGATTTCACCTCCCATTGACCAAAGAGAAGCCAGGATGAAAGTATGGCTCAAGTCATAGAGTATCAGCCATGAGCAAGCAAACTTAGTGAGTATAAGGCCCTGAGTTCAAGTTTTTATGCTGAAATTCTGTTTTTACTTTACTCTGTTTCTCACACTTATTCATATATACACATTATCGAAAATGATCCTGTATTATATATAATTCAGCTTCATCCTTCAAGGAGCTAATTGTCTAAAAGGAGATACCTGAGCACAAATGAATACTGTGGTTCTTGTTAAAATGAGAATACATTTCAGACAGTAAGGTAAATTATTGTCTTGGTGATGAACTGCTCTTAAAGGAAAAGTCTTAATTCCATATATCAATTACATTTCTGTTCCATTCATAGGGTTTCTGTATTCCCCAAGTTAAGGTTAGATAATCTGTGCTCAGTAAGTATTTACTCAAAATAGCTGTACTCATCCGTCTTTTTTTTAGTCAGTCCTGGGACTTGTAATCAGGGCCTGAGCACTGCCCTGAGGCTTTTTCCTCAAAGCTAGCCCTCTGCAACTTGAGTCAGAGCACCATTTCTGGCTTTTTCTATGTATGTGGTATCGAGGAATCGAACCCAGGTCTTCACGCATGTTAGGCAAGCACTCTACCACTGGGCAAACTACCAGCCCCTCATCCCTCTTTTTCGCCATAGAAGAACTTGGGAAGCTAGGAAGACTAGTCTGAATCCTGATATAACAAAGAATCATGAGGAAATTTTGCTATGTACAAAAAATGTCTATATTGATTTTACTCATAACTTCTTCCTCATAATTATATCTTATCCATGCTAATTTCTGCTTTTCTAATATGCAAACATTATTAGTAACCATGGTTGTAGCCTGCAATAATGTAAGACACAAACAAATATAGCTATCTCTCTTCATTAAATTATTTTTATCTCAAAAAAAGTAGGCAATAAAATCAGGTTAGACTACATCTCCAAGGACTTTAAACTTCTTTTGCGATAATATGCAAATTTTCCAATGTCCTTCCTTTTCCAGAATCCATAATAATAATATATTGATATTAGCTAATTTGCATGAGAATAGCACTAAAGGCAGCCACTGTAATATTAACTCCATTGGGAAGTCATCGCTCCCTTACAATTCTGCAAAGCATGTAGTATTATTAGGATGCTTATAGAGATTAAAAAAAAAATACATAAGACCTGAATTGTCTAATATAACCCAACTTTTCAATGGCTCAACTTTGAGAATACATTCTTGAAAACACAGCTTTAAACCCTAGCCTATATTTGAACATTATTTTATTATTGTATTTTATTATTGGGATAATGTAGAGATGGGTTACAGTTACATTCATCAGGTAATAGGTGCATTAATTTTTGAACCTTGATACCCCTCCTCATGTTTTTGCCTCTTGCCTCTTCCTCCACCACCTCTCAATCACTTGATTCCCCCCTTCCCTATTTCAAATTAACAAATGAAATTTTAACTTTGCAAAGTTTATATGAGAAATACAATTATACTTACTTTTAACCTCTTTTTTCCCTACTACACTATCTGTGATTATATTGGGAATATTTCACTTGCTGTTACTGTCTACCTGAAGTGAAAAAAAAAGCAACATAAATGTGAAAATGGCCATACTGCCAAAATTGATATACAATTTCAATGCAATCCTCATCAAAATCCCAAGGACATTCTTTACTGAAATGGAGGATTTAATCCAAAGGTTCATATGGAACAACAAAAGATTAGAATAGCCAAAGAACTCTAGGCAAAAGGAGCAATGCAGGTGGTATTACAATAGAAGACTTCAAACTGTACTATAGAGCCATAATAACAAAAACAGCATGGAACTGGCACAAAAATAGACCAGAAGATCCAGAAATTAAATCATATACTTATAGTTAACTTATATTTGACAAAGGAGCCAGAGATATACAGTGGAATAAACATAGCCTCTTCAGTTACTGGTGCTGAGAAAACTGGGCAGCCACATGCAGAAAACTAAAAACTGATCCTAGCCTGTCGCCATGCACAAACATTAACTCAAAAAGAATCAAAGACCTCAATATTAGACCTGAAACCCTGAAATTGCTACACAACAGAGTAGGATAGACACTGGAACTCTTAGACACAGGCAAAAACTTCTTGAACAGATTCCCAGGTTCACAACAGATTGGAGAGAGACTTGACAAATGGGACTACCTAAAAATAAAGTTTCTGCACAGATGAAGACATAAATACTAAAGTAGAAAAACAGTCAATCAACTGGGAAAAGATATTTACCAATAACACATCAGACAAATACTTAATATCAAGTATCTACAGGGAACTCAAGAAGTGAATCCCTCACCCCCAAACCCAACAAGCCAATCACTAAACCAGCAAGGGAACTAAATATAGACTTATCAGAGAAGAGGTAAAAGTGGCAAAGAAACCTATAAGAAAATGTTCATCATCCATTATCATAAAGGAAATGCAAATAAAAACAACCCTAAGATACCATCTTACCCCAATTAGAATGGCCAATATTCTGAACTCAGACAACAACAAATGCTGGTGGGTTGTGGAGAAAGAGGAATCCTACTGCACTGCTGGTGGGAATGTAAACTAGGACAGACACTCTGGAAGGCAGTTTGGAGGTTCATCAGAAACTAAAAATAGACCTTCCCTACCATTCCACCATACCACTCCTGGGCATCTATCCTGAGCATCATAACCCAGGATATTACAAGGACACCTGCTCAGCTATGTTCATAACTGCACTATTCACAATAGCCAAGAGATGGAAACCACCCAGATGCCCAACCATACATGAATGGATACAAAAAAATGTGATTCATATATTCAGTGCAATTCTACATAGCCAATAGACAAGATAAAATAATGGCATTCTCTGCAAGGTGGATGAAAGTAGAGCAAATCATGTTGAGTGAGATAAGTCAAGACCAAAGAAACAAAAGGTGTATGGTCTCCTTGATGTGGTTATTACATCCAAACAGAACAAGAATGATGACTCAATATCAGATACTCAAGGTCACTGACATGAACTTAGAGATATAAATATAATTATATAGACATATAAATCTATGATGGGATATATATTCTATAGACATATTGATCTATTATTTAGATCAGACTGTATATACGATGAACAAACTCTCAGTTTAATTTTACTTTTGTTCTTAAATGTATGTGCCAGTGATTGCATATCGAGATTTCATTCTTGAATACTTGTTTGTTAAATCTGACATTTGAAATATGATGTAAAAATCAGTGCTAATAAAATCTTTTAATAAAAAATCATAACTGGAAGAAGTATTTCTTTTGGTGCAGAGCTTCTGGTGTCAGTTCATGGTGCTTTAGGCCTTTGCTTTGCATCTTTGGCAAAGCAAAACATCATGACCTAGAGTTTAGAGTGGAAAGAAACTATTTACCTCATAGTATCTGTAGAAGAGAAAGACAAGACAGGAACAAAATCCTGATACATTTTGCCAGGACTTGACTCAGTGGGACCCAGCTTACTCTACAAGGTCCCAACTCACAAAGGTTCACTAAACACGTTAGCACAGTCAGGCAACAGAGTCTTTAACACATCAGTCATTGAGGAGCATACAAACCTAATAATGAAATAAATATAGAGTAAATTAAATGGGTGGTGTGTAAGTAAGTCTCCTCTACAGTATGTGTAAATTAAAATTATTTGCTTGAATTATTTTTAGAAAAAAATTTCTTGAAAAACTAGAAGATAAAAACCTAAAAGCCAAGAAGGGCATGTTGGCTCATGTTACTCTGGAGACTGAACTGAGGATCTAAGTTCAAAGACAGTTTTGGCAGGAAGGCTCCTTATGAGACTCTTAAACTACTAGAAAATAGGAAGTGGTACTGTGGCTCAGAGGGATTAGAGTACTAGCCTATAGAGAAAAAGCACAGACAAAGGCCCCAGGTCCTGAGTTCCAGTGGCACAACTGCCAATAAATAAGTAAAATCCAGTGATTGCAAGAGACTTTTAAGTGCTGTGACTGGTGAGAAAGTCAATGTCTCTGTTTATATGTAGGACTCTAAAGGCCTAGCAAATGACAAGTTGGTTGGGATAGGATGAGTTCTATTAAGTGCACTTTTCTTGTCCTAGTCAATGCAAAAAATGTAGTTAAAATTATTCTAATAACTTTGTTCTTTTAACCAGAAAAATTATGCTGCCACTTGCACTGATTTGTCATAACCAGAGCCAAAACAAGTGTCTGCTGGATGAGGCTGAATCACTTCTGGATGACTCAGTAAAAGGCCTGGACACTCTTCATGCACTTGTAATGTCCTTGTTTTCAAATTAGATGCTTCTGTGGTTAGAGCAGTCTCTCTGTGTTCTATTCATCACCATTTACCAGCAAGAGCTTCTGAGCTCTTCTATGATTGCTCTTGCTCAGAAAGGCTGACAGAGAAAATATAAATGAATCGAAAACACCACATGCTCAGTGCTTAGAGAAGAAAAATGAGAAAAAAAGGAAGCTATGCCATTTGGGATGGAAAACACATTAGCTTAAACTCAGCATGCCATTGATAAAACTAACTATAAAAACCTCAAATTACCCATGGTAGAAGATGAACTAGTCAAGAGCCGTTACCTGCTTTCAACCTGAGAAATTCTCCCTGAAGATTATCAAGCACAGAGATAGTGTGTGGGTTGCTCTTGTCACTGTGGAATTCTCTGTGTCACAATGTTTGCTCTTTGGAATATGAAATTGAGAGATCTGCTACAAGTTACAAGATGTAAAATGCATCAAAGTTCCCCCAAATTGGTCCATAGTGTACTTAGTTGGAGCTACAATTTTCCTGCTGTACAAAGTAAAGGAAACAATTGCTTTCAGCATTATACTGATGTCAAAGTATATAACCTGGGGAAAAGAGTATTTCCTTTTACACATATATAAAGAGGGCCACAGATCCTGTGAAATGTAACCTTTTGTGCAAATGAAACTCACTGGAGCCCTTGAGTTTTCCGTGGAGGGATGAGTTGGTTAGTCGTCGGGCTTGAACTCTGGGCCTGGGCACTGTCCCTGAGCCCTTCAGCTTAAGGCTAAACTATGTTCAGCTACAGCACCAGTTTTCTGGCAGTTACATGGAGATAAGAATAGAAACAAAAGCCATATAATGAATGATTGTTGTCCTTAACGTACTATGTTATCTCTCATCTCTTTTGCTGTCCCTTGGTTATCTCTTATTGTTATAGTATCTCACTTTGTTATCTGATATATTGTATATATTTGTATTTGGTTATTTGAAATTGGATGGGGAAGGGGGGAAAACAAGATGAGGGGTGGGGGAGGGGGGGAGGGAAATGGGGACCAAGACATGTGAAAGGGTATCAACGTATGTGAATTAATGCACCTTCTATCTGGCAAATATCATGTAACCCTTCTATTAATTACAATAAAAATATATGAAAAAAACAGTCTCATGGACTTTAGTTCCCTGACTGACATTGAACCATGATCCTCAGATCTCAGACTCCTGAGCAGCTAAGATTACAGGCATGAGCCACCAGCGCCTGGCACCTCTTGTCTTTTGCAGCATGCTATAGACATGAAAGTCTTCTTTCCTGAGAAGTCTTATTTTTTTAAGTTACTTGGCTCATAATCTATTACTAGTTTTACCTTTTATTAGATAATACCTAATATGGTAAAGTTACATTTGGATCTCAGAAACTAGTGTGATTATAAACATAAATAAAATTGATTTCAGATGTAAAAAACGTGACATTTGAAATATGATGTAAAAATCAATGTTAATAAATTCTTTAATAAAAAACTTAAAAAAGAAATATCTTTTAAAGGCAAAATGGAAATACACCTTTGCTGAATTCTGTGTACTTTTTAATTGATACAGGTTAGCCATCTAAAACTAATTCCTCTGAAATGGATCTCAAAATCTGGAAAGTAAGTTTACAATGAATTTTATGGAAAGAATAGGAAGAAGATGAGAATCATTCCATCATCTATGTTATAAAAGACAAGCATCAAAATATAAAATAATGATGTTATATTACGAAACTAACTGAAAGTTATGAATCCATATTGATAATAACCCAGCACTCAATAAAAACTATAAAGGAAGAATATTATTCTTACTTATTCTAGAATACAAACAAAAAGTACAAATAATAATGAACCTAAATACTCTATTCTGTTGCTATGTTAGAAGTTGATAGGCAATAATTATCAATAGTGTTGCACCAAGAGGTTTATTATTTAGTGCATAAGTGTACTGTTGCATAGATTTAAAAAATCATCTTTAACTATAAAAGTCAAAATGCTTAATGTACAATGGAAAATCTTTGTCACTATTTTAAATAATTGAGCTAAGTGCATATTATCAGTAATGTAATGACATAAACCAACAATGTTTCCTTCTATTCTTATTGGGAAAAAATGAACATTGAGAAAACTGAAAAAAATATTCACAGAGCACTGATTTTCAAGCCAACCGTAAGTGGAACATAAAAAATTGCAAAAAAATTATTCTGTCTACATTTTCATGTGTATTATAGATCTTACACTTAACACTAGGAAGTTTTAGGGGGAAGGGGTTGTTCATGGGGTTTGAATTCAGGACCTGTGCACTGTCCCTGAGCTCTTTTTGCTCAGGACTAGTTATCTACCACTTTGAGTAACAGTGCCACTTTCTTATACAAAACATTCAAAGCTTTATCTTGTGTGATTGCTGTTCTTAATGTACTACATTATTTATCATCCCTTTTTTTTTGTCCTTTGGTTAATCTCATATTGCTACTGTATATGTTCCTTGGTATATTGTATATATGTTTATTTGTTTATTTGAAATAGGAAAGGCAAGGAGGGAAAACAAGATGATTGGGAGGGGTCGGGTTAGGAAATGGGGACAAAAACATGAGAAGAGATATCAATCTGTGAGAAGTAATGCACCTACTAACTGGTGAATGTAACTGTAACCCCTATATATATTACACCGACAGAAGAAAAAAAAAAGGAAATTCAAAGTAAGTAAGCCCAGCACAGTGCCTCAGGCCTGTAAGTCTATCCACTCAGGAGACCAAGATCTGAGGATCACGGTTCAAAGCCAGCTTGGACACTAAAAGTCCATAAGACTCTAATCTAGAAAATTGGAAGTGGTATTTTTGCTCAAGTGGTAGGGCTATAACCTTAAACTGAAGAGCTCAGGGACAAGTCCAAGGCTCAGGGGTAAAGAAGTAGTCTTGAGCTAAGGAGCTCAGGGACAGTGCCCAGGCCCAGAGTCCAAACCCCATGACAGACAAAATAAAAACATACAACCTGAAAGTGCTGAGTCAGTAAACATTTCTTTAAATACTCTTAATTTCCTTAAATATTTTACATTTTAAATTTCAATTAGAACTTTAAATTTAAATGCTTTAAATTCTTTAAATGCATATTAACATGCACTTTATTAACTTTTGGTAAGCATAACAATTATTTCCCAAAGATGTTTGCATCTTCAACTCTAGGATCTGAATCTATATTACATGATGAAGAGAGATTATGACAGCCAGAATGTAGGCTGCTAATCATCTGAATTTGGTAGAAGATACTGGAATACCTATGAAGCCAAATATCATCACTGTGCTGTTAAATGTGAAAGTAGACTCAGGGTCTGGAGGCTGTGATGTGAAAAGGACCCTAATGTGATGACTATTTCTGAACATGGGAACTATCAAGAAGGAATCAAAAATCGCCACAAACTGATTTGTTTTGTACCTAATAGTTGTATCATTTAAAACATTGTTCAATCAAGATTGTATTGGATTAATGTAGCATAACATAAGATGGGAATTTTTGAGCCAATACAAAAGAATAGAATTTGAGCAACCACAATAGAAATAATTAAGGAACAGAGCTTTCACTGAGGAGCACAGATAATGAACGAAATATTTCCTGTGCAATATGACAAGATTTAACTTAAAAATATGACTAATATAAATACAGCATGCATGCACCCATAAAAAATATAACCAGGGAAATACCATGAAATCTATCATCATAACTTCTATTGAAAAATATGAATCGTATTACTCTAAGAGAGTCAACTTTGTATACATCTATATGAAATGGACAATGGTCATTACTTCACCAATTACCATTAGTAATGAGCATAAAATTATTTTGGGCTTAGGCTTCTGTGCTTCCATAATCAAAGATATATCATTTTTTAAAATAAGACCATTTATAAAAGAAAATTTTATGACCAATTGTTCTCAATCCTCTGTATGGTTTGTATCTCAAAATTGTTAAGGAATATATCCAATAAACATATAAAAGAAACAAATACCTCTGTTCCTCTGATCATATAAAGCTATATTGTTCAAAATGAATTCCAGGAAATGGGAAAAAAAAACAAAATCAAATGAACAACTTAAAGAGTAATGTCCTTTATGATGGAAGCATATTTTTGATCCAATAATCTACTGAGGGACATGTACCTTGTTTCCATATCTTAGTTCTAGTATATAATGCTGCAATGAACATAGTTTTGCTTGTAGCTTTAGTGTGGCTTTGTTAGTGATCATCTGGGTAAATACATAGGAGTGGGATTGCTGAATCATAAGAGAGCTCTGTGGGGAAAAATCATATTAAGTGAAATAAGTCAAACCCAAAGAAACATAGACTCCATGGTTTCCCTCCTTTATAATAATTAGTATATGTCTAGGATAATCCTAGCAAAGGATCACAAAGGCTAAATAGCTAGGACCATATAAAATGATGCAAATCAAAATGTACCCCACGATATGGAAACAATAGTTTTTTTTTTCCTTTTAAGATACTGTGTGATTATTTCTTATTTGTTTTATTTTTCATTTTGTTTATCTCCTGTTATCACTATTTCGATTTGGGTACTCTGTGTTTAAATATACATTTATCAGATCTGGAGGATCACAAAAATGGTGAGACAAAGGACAAAGGGTAAATCAATACAATAGAAATAGTCATAAGACACTGTTGTGGAATTGAACTTTACAACCTGTGAGGAGGGGAGCACAGAGGGAAAAGTGGGAGAAATAGGGAGACTGTAATTTTGACAAGAAGTATTCATTTCCTCATTTATGCAACTATAACCCTTCTATACATCACCTTTATGATATAATAAAATTTTTAAAAGAGTAAAGAATTTCATAAAGGTAGAAAATGAGGGAGTGGGTAACACTGTCCAAACAGTAATACACTCATTATTTGACTTACATAAATTTAACCTCTCTATACAAAGGTAGGGCAGTAGCCTTGAGCAGAAGAGCTCAGGAAGAGCCACCAGACCGAGTTCAAGCCCCATAACCCCTTCCCAAAAATATCAAAAAGGAAAATCATTCTATCCTTGGCAGGAGTAAAGTGAATATATTTCTGGAGCCACTCAAACTATTATGTTATTTATATGTACTTGGTGAAATTTTTCAATGGATTATGATTTACTGTAGCCTGAAACAATATTGTGTAAATACTTTATGATAATTCCCTAGAGATGTATTGGATAAATATTTTTTCTTCAATCTGTGCTACTATAAGCATGTGGCTATTATTTTGACTGGTGTATCAGAACTCTCTACAGGTCCAGGCTGTCTGGGTTGGTAATAATCAGGGAAATGAACTGGCTACACAAGACTCGGTGCTCAGGAAGGGCAAGGTCCTGTCATCACGTGTGTTCAAGTTGCTTAAAATTGGCACTCAAAATAGAAGACACTGAACTGCATGAGCTTATTGTCCCCTAGACCAGGCTATGTCTTTCGGGAAGGATTGCTTTTATCTGAAACGCAAGGCTGATATGATACTGAACAGATGTCAGATGATCTTAACTGTGCCTGAGTTACCATCTTGCCATCTGTCAACTTTATAAACTTGAGTAATTGACAAAACATTCAAATTATCTGTTTTCTTTATTAAATATGATGTAGTACATGGGCTATTCATTAGCCTGTTTTGAACTTCACTATATCAAAAATCTGTGATATTTGTATGCTACAACCTCCAGCCTGAACATTGTGGCTTAGGCTATTCATTCAAGGCTGGTCCTTTACCATTTGAGCCACAGCTTCACTTATAATTTAGTACAAAATGTTGAAATGCTATCTTTTTAAAGTTAGCTTAAAATTATGTCATGCTTTAGACTGAGATTTTTCTATGAATGTGTAGAAGCACTGGTAATATATTTGTGTGAGGGACCAAGAATTTTATGAAAAGGAGAAAAAGTTAAACTGAATTAGAGGCTGTAAACGCCCCCTACTTCTTTTGCATGACATTTCAGTGCCTGCCATAGCATTCACACCACCTTGAAAACACATAGCATTTAATGGCTGGAAAGAAATGCTGAACACTGACATCCCATTGGCATTTTGGTGACAGGAATAAGATTGTGATAGGAATAACCCTGACTGGGTATATTTTAGTATGCAGTTGTGGAAAACAGATGTTCAAAGAGCACCATACTAAAATATACATATAGATAAAATATCCAAATGCAGTTATAACATTATACCAGGCACTACACCACATGCCTACTTTTGTGTCTGATGTGAAGACATTTTCTTGACTACTTGAGAAGTGCATTAAAAGTCGCATTTTAAAAGATAGTATATCTATACCATGAAGAAACCACAATGATAATGTTTATAAATCAGGATTTATCCCTTATCTAACTCCAGCATCTTTTATTTATACTTCCTCTACAATCAAATATGAATATTTTCTTTACAATTTAAGTTATCCTTTATTGAGTCTCACATAGCTAACATCATAGGACATTTAATAGATATAACCAGTCTTCTATAAAGTGACAATGAGGTTTTGAAACAGTGAATTAAAACTATAGGGACTGGGAGTTTGGCCTAGTGGTAGAGTGCTTGCCTAGCATGCACGAAGACCAGGGTACAATTCCTTAGTACCACATACATAGAAAAAAGCCGAAAGTGGTGCTGAGGCTCCAGTAGTAGAGCTCTAGCTTTGAGAAAGTCCAAGGACAGTGCTCAGGCCCTGAGCTCAAGCCCAGGACTGGCAAAAAAAACAAAAAACAACAAAAAAAACCCCTTTAACCTCATTTGTCAATTTAAGACATACTTAATCTTTAAATAACAAAGTATGTTGAATTAATGTTTATCTTTTGCTACACTAATATGATTGTTAGTAGAATTTTAAATATAAAACAGCAAAGTCGGGGCTGGGAGCTTTGCCTAGTGGTAGAGTGCTTGCCTAGTATGCCTGAAGACCGGAATGCAATTCCTCGCTACCACATGCATAGAAAAAAGCCAGAAGTGGTGCTATGGCTCAAGTGGTAGAGCTCTAACCTTAAGAAAGCCCAAGGACAGTGCTCAGGCCCTGAGTTCAAGCCCAAGACTGTCAAAAAAATCCAGCAAAGTCAAAATTTGAACCTATAAAAAAGAATCTTCAAAGCCTTTAATGAATTATAAACTTTTTCTTTATTTTTAATTAATTTTATTATCAAGGTGATGTACAGAGGGGTTACAGTTACATACATAAGGCAATGACTTTTGTAAAAGCCATACATTGAACGATTGTTGTCCTTAATGTACTATGTTATCTCTCATCTCTTTTGCTGCCCCTTGGTTATCTCATATTGTTACAGTATCTCATTTTGTTATCTGATATATTGGATTTATTTGTATTTGGTTATTTGAAATTGGATAGGGAAGTGGGGAAAACCAAGACGGGGGGGGGGGGGTGGAGGGAAGGGTAATGGGGACCAAGACATGTGAAAGGGTATCAATATCTGTGAATTAATGCACCTTCTATCTGGCAAATATCATGTAGCCCTTTTATTAATTACAATAAAAAATAAGGCAATGAGTACATTTCTTGTTGAGCATGATTAGGAATCAATCAATCAAGAAACAAATTAATATGCTTGTTTTATAGGCTTATTTTTCTAATATTTCCTTGAGATATTGAGTTCTTTCCAGGGTGTTTCGGGATAGCTGTCTGCCTATTTCAGTCGTACCTCATAGCTCACCTCATGTCCTGTTCGTGTTTAAGAATGTATATGTTGATTTTTTTTCCCAAGATGCCCTTTAGCGATTAAGCCATTTTTTTCTCAATCTCAGTCTTCAAAATAGCCTCAATTACAAGTATAAAAAACTGCTATGGTAGCTTCATAATTCTATGTGACTAAAGTTTTGCCAGTTAATCCTTTAAAATCAAATAAAAACTATCAGATAAAGATTCTTTATCCTTACTTTCAAGATTTTCATGTACTTTATTCCATTGCGGTGATCTTTTAATTCAAGGTGAAATAGTAGGACAGGATTACATAAAGTTTTGTCTTCTGTTGGATTAGTTTTCTTTAAGTAATGCATGATATTTGAATATCATATAAATGGGAATGCTTTAACGGCCTTTCACAGCTTGCCAAAAGTAGAATTAAGTCTTGAATGTATAAATAAGTGAGCTCTTATTTGTAATAAAGATGAAAATATCGACAGTCATTTTTTATTACATTTCAATATCATAGATGAGAAATGCATATACTCCCCACACATATTTTCAATATTTAAGGCTAGTATTCTAGAAAGAAGAAATAACATCCAAACTGCACTCTTCTATGAAGAATTAATTGAGAACAGAATAATTATCTAGTAAATACTAGTGGTGGTTAGTCCATCATGATAATTAAGGCAAATTTGGGGCATGATAATTGTCTTGACCTTATATTTCCTCTTTATATTTCTAGACACATTAGAGTATATCCAAAATTGTACTTTAACTTGTCAAGACTGTAGTTTTTCCTGGTTCATGATGAAATTTTAATACAAATTTTAAAAATAACTAACACTAGCCCATAAAACATTTTAGGTAGCATTTTGTAATTTTTTTGATATTTTTCATTGTAATTAATAAAAAGCTTACATAATGTTTGCCAGATAGAAGGTACATTAATTCCCATACATTGATAACCTTTCACATGTCTTGGTCCTCATTACCCTCCCTCCAGCCCCCCCATCTTGTTTTCCCCCCTTTCCTATCCAATTTCAAATGACCAAATACAAATATATCCAATATATCAGATAACAAAGTGAGATACTGTAACAATATGAGATAACCAAGGAACAGCAAAGAGATAGAGATAACATAGTACCTTAAGGACAACAATCATTCATTATATGGCTTTTGTTTCAATATCCTAGGGGTCCTGTCAATTAGCTTCAAACTATATGGCCTTATGTATCAAGGGTTTGCTCTATTGCAAATCTCTGCTAGTAGAGCCCAAGGTTTCTACTGATTATGACAAATGAGGGAAATCATTGAGCCTAAGTTCCTTTGAGTCTGGCTTACTTCACTTAATATGATTTTTTCTAAGTCTTTCCATTTCCTAAGAAATGGGGCAATGTCATTCTTTCTAGCAGCAGCATAGAATTCCATTGTATACAAATACCACATCTTGTTGATCCACTCATCAACTGAGGGACATCTAGGTTGGTTCCATATCTTTGCTATGGTAAATAGTGCTGCAATGAACATTGTTGTGCTAGTGGATTTAGTATGTCCTTGTTTCTGGATGGTTTGGTAAATGCCAAGTAGTGGAATTCCTGGGTCATAGGGGAGCTCTATGTTTAGCCTTTTGAGGCACTGCCATACTGCTTTCCATAGTGGTTGAACGAGTTTGCACTCCCACCAACAGTGTAGTAGTGATCCCTCCTGGCCATATCCCCTCCAGCGTCTGTTGTTATTAGTTTTCCTGATCCTGGCCATTCTAAATGGAGTGAGGTGGAATCTTAGAGTTGTTTTGATTTGCATTTCTTTTATGACCAGAGATGTTGAGCATTTCTTCATGTGTCTATAGGCCATTTTTGTTTCTTCTTCAGAGAAGACTCTCTTTAAGTCTTTGGCCCATCTTTTAATGGGATGGTTGTTTCTTTGGAGATTAGTTTTGGATTGATTCAATTTTTTGAGCTGTTGATATATTTTACATATGAGGCCTTTGTCCGTTGTATGGTTGGTGAAGATCTTCTCCCAGTCTGTAGGCTCCCTAATTAATTTACTAGCTATGTCCTTTTCCATACAAAAGCTCTGCAGTTTAAAGTAGTCCCACTTATCCAGCCTTTCTCTGATTTGTTGTGATTCTTGGTATTTATTAAGAAAGTTTTGACCTGTGCCAAGGAGTTCTAGTGTATCTCCTATTCCTTCTTGTAAAGTTTTCAGTGTGTCAGGTTTTACCTCGAGATCTTTGATCCATTTGGAGTTACTTCTAGTTCAGGGTGACAAAGAAGGATCCAACTTTAGTTTTCTGCATGTGCTTAACCAGTTCTGCCAGCACCACTTGTTGAAGAGGCTGTCTTTCTTCCATTCTATTTTTTTGGCTCCCTTGTCAAAGATTAGGTGGCCATAGGTCTGTGGTTTAAAATCTGGGTCCTCAGTTCTATCCCATTGATCTTCAGGCCTGTTTTTATGCCAGTACCAAGCTGTTTTGATAATTATTGCTATGTAATAGAGTCTAAAGTTTGGTATTAAAATTCTTCCTGCGCTGTTCTTTCTGCTAAGAAGTGTTTTTGCTATACGGGGTCTTTTATTATTCCATATAAAATTTTGGATTGCCTCTTCTATTTCTTTAAATTAGGATATTAATGGGTATTGCGTTGAATTTGTAGATAGCCCTTGGGAAGATTGGCATTTTTACAATGCTGATTCTTCCAATCCAGGAGCATGGGAGGTTTTTCCATTTGCTCAGTTTTGCTTTAATTTTCTTTTTCAGGGTTTAAAGTTTTCATCAAAAAGTTCCTTTACATTCTTAGCTAAGGTAATTCCTAGGTACTTTATTTTGTTTTAGGCTATTGCAAAAGGAGTTGCTTTCCTGATTGTTGCCTCATTCCTCTCACTGTTGACATAAACAAAATCGCAGACGAAAATGGTAATATCATGACAGAAATTACCAAGATCCAGAGTATCATGAGGGAATACTTCTCAAACCTTTACGTCAACAAATTTGAGAATCTAGAAGAAATAATGAATTCCTAGTCAATATTAACATACCCACACTGAACCAAGAAAAACTAACCCAACTAAACAGGCCTATTTCAAGCACTGAAATAGAAATGGCAATAAGAGTCCTTCCACCTAAGAAAAGCCCAGAGGCAGATGGATTCACAGCTGAATTCTACAAAGTCTTCAAAGCAGAGCTCACACCAATACTCCTCAAGCTCTTCAATGAAATTGAAAATGAAGGTTCTTTACCAAACTCATTCTATGAAGCCAGTATAACCCTCATCCCCAAACCAGACAGGGATTCATCAAAGAAAGAGAACTATACACCTATTTCTTTGATGACCATCGATGCAAAACTTCTCAACAAAATACTGGCCAATTGTCTACAACAACTCATCAAAAAAATTATACACTATGATAAAACAGGATTCATCACAGGCAGGCAAAGCTGGTTCAACATATGCAAATCAATTAATATAATTCAACACATCAACAGGAGCAGGGACAAAAATTACATGATTGTCTCAATAGATGCAGAAAAGGCATTTGACAAGATCAAACACCCCTTTATGTTAAAAGCTCTTGAGAAACTAGGAATCCATGGAACATTCCTCAGTATAATCAAGGCTGTGTATGACAAACCCACAACTAGTATTATACTAAATGGCAAAAAGCTAAAGCCATTCCCTCTAAAATCAGGAATGAGACAAGGATGCCCACTCTCTCCACTCCGCTTTAACATCGTACTAGAATTCCTAGCCAGTGCAATAAGGCAAGAAGCAAGCATAAAGGGGATCCAAGTAGGGAAAGAGGAAGTAAAACTATCCCTCTTTGCAGATGACATGATTCTGTATTTGAAGAATCCTACAGACTCTACTCCCAAGCTCCTTGAGCTGATTCAAAACTTTGGAAGGGTAGCAGGCTGTAAAATTAACCCTCAAAAATCAACTGCCTTCCTCTACGCATTTTGTAATTTTTTTACTCTTCTAATATTCTTAAATTAAAAGTGTTTGAAGGGGCTAGGGACTTAGCTCAGTGCAAGAGCCCTTGCCTGGCAAGTGGAAGGCCCTGAGTTCAGTCCTCAGCTCTGAAAAAAAAAAGCTATAAAAGACCAACCTAGATACATAAGGCCATATAGGATGAGGTTAAATGAAAGGACTTCCAGAATATGGAAACAAGAGCCATGTAATGTATGATTGCTGTTCTTAATGTAGTATGTTATTTCTCATCTCTTTTGTTGTCCCTTGGTTACTCTCATATTTTACAGTATCTTACCTTGTTATCTGGTATTTGTATAGATGTTTATTTGTTTCTTTGAAATAGGATAGGGAAGGGAGGAAAACAAGATAAAGGGAGGTGGCATGGGGGAGAACTGGGGACAAAAACATGAGAAGGGATATCAATATTTGTGAAGTAATGCACCTTCTGTCTGGTGAATATAAGGTACCCTTCTATTAATTACAATAAAAAAGTGTTTGAACTGCTTGCATAATCCTCTAGATTCTATTTCAACTTAATCTAAGTTAATATGCATAAACTGGGGTATGCTATGTTGAAAAATGAAAATAATTTGCCTATGATTATGTTCCCCTCCATTTTGGCTTTATATTATGATGCGTGCTTTCTCATGTTAAGAACTAAGGCAAATTTCATATACAGATTCTACATGTGAGTGAAATCATATGATTCTCATGTTTGCAGATTTGGCTTATTTCACGTAATGTAACATCTCCAAGTTTCCCAGTATCATTGCAAAAAATAAACTTTTACACATTCTAATATGGCTAAATAGAATTTTATTCTATTAAATAATAAGAAAAGTAGTAGTTTCAATTTTGAAATTTTAGATTCAGTTTTAGATATTGGTGATGGGCAGAATTCTGAGGTTCCCCTAAACTTCCCAAATTCTACCCACCTCTCATCTGAACCTGTGTTACAGCCTGTTAAGAGGATAGATTCTTATCTTGTGATTCGGTTACATTATATGACAAAGATGAACAGAATGCATGGATGTAGTTAATATATATTTGAAAATAATATATTGAGAGGTAAATATTTAAAACAAACTGTAAACTTGAGAATTGAAGACAGGAAGTCTGCAAAATGATCATGTTAAGACAGCGGACTAAGAGCAAGTTCTAAGAACTCAAATCATTCCAGTGACAAATTGAAAAAAAATGGACACCTCAGACATAGAGATGTAAGGAAATGTCTTATCATCAAAAGTGATGTTTATTTTATTGCATTAACTTCCATTCACATAAATGAATTCATCTGACAATAACCATAACACACGTAGAAAGGCACTTTACACATTGTCTTGATAAGTGACCCTGAGAGTAAAAGCTCGCTACCTTCCTCATTGTTCAATTTTTGTTCCATGATTATGTAATTGACTGATAGAGCAATTTGACGTAAATACAATTTTCTATATAGCTTTGAAGTGCGTGATATAATATTGTTCTGTTTATTGTTGACAATATTTAAATAGGAGAGTATTCTGATGGAACTGAACTGGGAAAGTGACATTTTATAATTACTTTATTCAGAGAAAACAATTGAACAAGAGTGAGGGGAGATGAATACAATTTCTCTATAAATTTCTTTAATAATGTAACCTGACATTAGCATTATATGTAACTACTTGTTAAACAATGAGTTTTGATAACATTTTGTGCACCTGAGGGAATGTGAAAGATTTTAAGAGAAAAGATTTCATAGAAATGCTTTCAGCAATTTCTTAGAATACTAAAAAGAATTTACTACACCATAGGTCCTATAGAGTTGGTACACTTCCTAGTTTAAAGTATTTTCAGTTTATAAAATGAACATATAAAGAGAAAAATGTTAGTGCAACCCTGAAGTCCTCCTATGTTAAATGAATGAAAGCTAATAAAAATTTTGAATGTTATAAATATATCTGTTGTCAAAAATTTAAATTAATAAATGTCAAACAATCATCTGTTTTTACTTGGAATTCTCATTGTGAACAGAACCCTAAAATAGTCTGTGGAATATTCCCAAGATTATACTGCAGAGGAGCTATGTGAGACCCTGTGTGAAAAATAACTGAACCAGTAAGGGCTGAAAGCTTGGCTCTAGTGGCACAGTAAACAGCCATAGGGCTTGAGTTCAGACTATAATACCTAATTACATCAAATAAATAAATATTATATATGTACACATACATTCTTTTAAAATCCTGGAAATCTTTCTTTAACACTAAACTTTAAAACAATGTATAATCACTATGAAGAAATGCTTTATTAGAAAGTAATTAAACCCAATCCTGATTATTAAACAGAGTCACAGATTATATTCTTAACCTTATAACTCAAACAGATTAAGTTGATATGATTCCTCCAACTTTACATAGGACCAGTTTATAATTTTCTATATTTTTCTTTCCTTTTTACAAGCTAATACACAGGGTTTTATGGATTGAATTTTTCCTGAAAGATAAGTGAGCTCTCTACCTATTACATTTTCCATGTTTTGTGATTTTCTGGACCTTCGCTTTGATCTTTAACCTTAAATGCTCTGCAGGAAACAAAGCAATAAAGGTAAAAAAGGAATCATTTATAATTGATAAGTGACCACAGGCTACACCTTTTTTACATAATAACTTTCTCAGTATCATTACTTACTTTGGAAACCTACATAGTAAATAAAATTAAAGCAACCAAAGAATAGCATGAATTAACTTCGAGAGGAAAACATTCCTTTGATGTATGATTGCCTTGCATCATCTAAGATAGTTTATCCTTTGGGTCTCATAAATACCCTAGAAAAATTCAGTCACAGTTCACTTGTACTTGTGACACCAACCACTATCATTTACATAAGTAGATACATCTTGTCATCAATAAGAATGATTTATTATGACCTTGCAATATGCCACACAGTCAGGAGGGACTGTTAAAAGTATAGTCCCACAGTTATAATCTGCATCAAGGTATTGATTTTTCTGACATAGAGTCTCCTAGATAATGGGGTAAAATAAAAAATTATTATTTACTTTTAAGACTAGAATTTCTGATAATGATGTAGAGATCTCAGGAATATCTCAAGGTACTAAGAACTCAGAGTCAATATAATAAATAGTCACTTGTCTCTGTTGTGAGGGGGTTGTTGGCTTTCACCTGTTCAGTGACAGAAAACCAGTCCAGATGACAGCTTATAGCCCTTTCAGCTCCTTCTTGAGTCAATACTGTCAGAGATGTACCAACCCTCAGCCATTGTATGATTGCTCTTGTTCAGCAGCTGTTGGGTATAATTTCTGAAATAATTTTAAAAGAACAGACATTTCCTGTCTGCATGACATTGCAGCATGACATTTTAGCTTGATTCTCTCATTATGTTCT
This sequence comes from Megascapheus bottae, assembly GCF_031878675.1. NCBI lineage: Eukaryota > Metazoa > Chordata > Mammalia > Rodentia > Geomyidae > Megascapheus > Megascapheus bottae. Next base: position 35,125,734 of record NC_143523.1, read on the forward strand.
ATTTACCTTATCCCAATAAGCCTTCTAAGTACATTGAGTTAGTTACTAAGAAGCACATTTCCAAATAACAATTGGCTGTAATTATTTTCCCTGCAAATATGACATTTGCTTTAAATAGTCACATGCCATACTGTACCACAGAATCGAGCTGATATTTCTCTGGAATGATATTGGAAGCATATAATCAAACTGGGTCAGCCAAGTAGCTGTCAAAAATATAAGTCAATGTTTAGTTTCTACTCTTTCTGAAGGAAGAAATTATTCTTTATATTTGATATATCAAAATTTTACTATTATGATATAAAAATAACTTAATATTAAATTGCCTACTTAACTGATTTTTATGTGTTCCATTCAGTATTAGTGCCAATAGGTAGTAATTCTGTCTAGGGAATCTGTATAACTTACCAGCATGGCACAACTTAAATTTTGTATATGGAAGTTTTCAGATAGCTACCAATAAGTTATCCAAAGATTTGAAAAATTAAACGTAAATGAAAGTCACCTTTAGCACTTAGGAATGAAAGCTGCAGCCTTCTAGGTTTACAGCAAATCACTGCCAATGATTAATAACTCTCCACTCCTTGTCTCCAATCCTTACTCTTTATTTTATTTTATTTTATTCTCAGGGTGATGTATAGAGGGCTACATTTACATTTGTAAGGTACCATTACTTCTTGAACATTGCTGCTCCCTCCCAAATTGTAAAATTCATTTATTCTTTACATGACTTTTTTCAAATGCTGCTGTAAGTAGAACCATACAATATTTGTCATCATATATACATACTAGAATTATTCAATAATTTGAGTTTGCATAACTGTACTTTTTCAGCTAATATAATAATCTTATCTGTGATACTTACATCATATATATTACTTTCTTCCAAGATGCACTAAGCATCATCTGTTTTCTGAATCAGGCAGTAACTGTAAAAGCATACAAAATCTTGGAATGCAATGGCAGATATAAAAATAACAAATGAGAGAAACCATCCAACTTGTGTTCCTTTGAGTCTGTCTTACCTGCTTAATACAACTTTTTACAAGTCTTTCCATTTTGTTATAAATGGTACAATATCATTCATCCTGATGAGAGAGTAGAAATCCATTGTGTGTGTTTGTATATATACATATATGTGAGTATGTATATATATGAATAAATAAATATATATACCATATTTTCCTGATCCATTCACCTATTAAAGGGCATCTGGGTTGATTCAATTCTTAGTTATAATAAGAGATGCTGTAATGAATGCAGTTGTGCTGGTAGCTTTAGTGTGGTCTTGTTTGTGATCATCTGGATAAATGCCCAGGAGTGTGATTTCTGAATCATAGGGAAGCTCTATGATAAAAAAATTATATTAAGTGATATAAGCAAGACCCAAAGAAACATAGGCTCCACGGTTTCCTCATTTGTAATAATTAGCATATGTCTAAGATAGTCCTAGCAGAGGATCACAATAGCTCAATAGCTATGACAATGTATAATGATGCTAATCAAAATGGGCGGGGTGATGGTTATAACGGGGAGTATTAGAGGGACTAAAAACTGCGAGTATGAAAATAAAAGTATGTGCAAATGAAAAGGGAAGGACATTGTATTTATAAGATTTCCAAAACACATACACTCAATATTATTATAAGGAGTCTCTGAAAGGACTTTTAAAATAACAATCTCTAAGTTATAATGAATACTTTACTAATAAAACTCATATTCATTTATAAACAGAATTTCAGTTGCACTTCTCAGCTTCATCGATATTTTCTTTGTGAGGTAGCAGTGCTTAAAAGAATCTGTTTTTATTCATTTCTTTGGGTTATCTTTGGAGCCATTCTCTTTTTGAAAGTGCTTGCTCTTAGAATGATATCTAATATCTTTAATATTCCAATATTGGATGTCCTTGATACATATTCCCTCCCCTACAAAGAGAGATAAAAATTCTTCTCCAACTCAAGCAGATATATTAACCATAGCCTAGAAGTCCAGTTGAAAAGATTATTTAATTTGACTTACTGATTATATTAATATTAGAAGCAAGGTTTACAAAAGCATCAAGAAGAAAGCATAAAAATTCATAGTGTAGCATTCTATATATTTTCTACATTACATTTATTAACATATAAGATGAAAAAAGAAGCACAATAAATGTATTGAAGTAATGTAAACATAGTTTGATATTTGGATAGCCAAATGGGTAGGTTTCTTCAGTGTGTTTCTCATTACTCAGTAAAACTAAGTACCTGGAATTGTAATGGAGAATAGTAATTTAATATGTTCTTATCATTAAAGTGCTGTTTACTTACACCAAAAGTTCAAAGAAATATCTGTTGTTCTCAAGACTGTGGATAGCAATAATAAAAGAAGATAATTCTTTTTTTTCTTTTTTTCCCTCCCCCCACACTCCCCACCCGTCTTGGTTTTCCCCCCTTCCCTATCAAATTTTAAATAACCAAATACAAATAAATTAAATATATCAGATAACAAAGTGAGATACTGTAACAATATGAGATAACCAAAGGACAGCAAAGGAGATAAGAGACAACATAGTACATTAAGGACAACAATCATTCGTTATATGGCTTTTGTTTCAATATCCTGGAGGTCCTTTCAATTAGCTTCATACTATATGGCCTTATGTATAAAAGAAGATAATTCTTATATACCTGTATGAAATAACTCAAATATGAAAGTAGGGAAAAAGACAAATAAAGATGATTATTTTCATTGAACAAAACCATAACAGGTTGCAAATCTAGATAGGACTTTACAATCTGTATTCAAAATACTAAGAATAAGAGACAAAAATCCTCTAAAACAAATATACTTCTGTTGGAAATTAAATTACATCTACCCATGCATTTTTCCCATATGGAAAGGTAGATAGAGATATTCTATTCAAAAAGACTGCTAGGACACAATATTAATCTACTCTATAGATTGAGGGGCAAGTGTGTGTGTGTGTGTGTGTGTGTGTGTGTGTGTGTGTGTTTGTGTGTGTGTAAGAATGTTAAAATTTTTTTCTGATAAGCTTCCTTAGCATTTCTTGAACTGTTTTTGTGTAGGCAACAGTGACTTATTTTCTGCATTATTTCTTACACTATCATAAATGAAACTTGTCAGTTTTTCCTAATGAAATTTAGTAATAATTAAACTTTTCAGCATTTCCAGTGGGACCTCTTTAAATACTAATTACAGGAGTGAAAATTTTGCTCATTTGCTCATGCAAATTTTAGCACTAACTCCCAAATAAGCCTTAAATTTAACTACATTTAATTATTACTAATCTATAGATTAGACATATTTTGTTACAATGAAATCTTCTTATAACATTCATAGATGGTGGCTCAGCAGCTACCAGCCACTGCAAAGATGTGAGAAGAATAGAAGAACTAGGTCTGGGTACTAGTTTTCCTAGGCAATTCCAGACTTAATAGTGTCAACATGAGTCAATGTCTCAGAGTGGTTATGTTGCAAAAATCACTTCTGATAGGAATTATATTTAGTGTCCAAAAAAACTAAAATGCCAAACAGATGAATAAAGGTTTCAGTTGTTTCATTCAAACTGAAGCATTATTACATTTTTGTAAATGTTATAGATATTCCTGATATCCTCCTTTAACGCTCATCTCTTGGTTGTTTCACAAGTTTCCATTCTTTTCATTTTGATATTATGTTATGCTTCCTTCTCATAGATAACCCGAAGGGACTTAGGAATATAGGCTTGTGTAATGGAAAGCACAGGAAGTAATATGGTAAGAAGTGCAATTGGAAGGTTTTTTTTTAATATTTCAGACAAAGAAGAAACTTGTATGTGAAACTGAAAAAAAATCACAACAAAATTGCTTACTTGCTAGAGTCAGATAATTCAAATACAATAAAGCAGTACTTCAAAAAAAAAAAAACCTCACAAATATGGTGAAAGAGTATCTGACCTCTGACCAAGTGTCCCTGTCACAGAAAACTTCTTTTTGCTGACAGATGCCCTTAGAGCTATTTTCTGACCTACTTTATTTCTACCAAGAAAGCTACTCTGTGGGAAAGCACTGGCAAGCAAAAGATGTTAGATTCAGGTCTGTCTGTCAGATAAGACTCATAAGAGGCAGTACCAAAAGTGCATGGAAGAACTGGAGTATTTATGAGCTACAGATGTCAATGATAAGAGGGCAACACATCTCACGGTGCCAAAGAAGAGGAAGACACTTCAGACACATTCAGCCAGCAGGTAGGGAGCAAGGAAGGAGACAGACAGGAAAATAAACAAGCCAAAGACTTCATCCAGGGTCCACCGTATTTCCAGAAAGATTTCCCAGGGAGTTTTAATTAGTGGAATTACAAGCTAGTATGAGGTGCCAGAACTTTGTTCTGATTGGACGATAATCACTCGGGCATATCTACACAATCCATTTAGGTGTTGACACTGTTCATTCAAGTGGATAGTTCAGTTTGGCGCTATTGTTCCTTAGGTGGTTGCATGAGGCAGACAAATGGATTGATCCAAATGAGACACTGGGGGATCCAAAGAAATGGAAACTGGGTCAAGGATGCTCTAAGATGGCAAAGTCCAGTATTTATTCCAAACTGAGGCCAAGCCAATGTAAAATTATAGGAATCCATCATACTTTGTTATTTATAACATCCTTACAAAGTACAAAATATTTACATTATGCAACTGATCAATTATTTACATCTATTTCCTGAATCTATGAATTTTGTATTATGCCTGTAAAATATTGGATATCTGCCCATGACAGACATCACTAATCAAAACCAAGTCTCATTTTCACTTTTATGCTCGTTTTCAGCAAAACATTTGAAGCAGCTGGCATGGGATTTCCATCACGAGTGAGAAAGAAATATTGATGAATTCAAATACAAAATTTATGGGGAGTATGTCTCTGCACATGTATTAATTGTGTTAAATGAATCTTAGCACTCAATATGCCCTAGCCACCTTAAAAGAAACAGTTATTCAAAAATGGTAGCTCCATTTTTAAGTGGACTTGACATTTAGTATTAAAAAAAAGTACAGTGTAGGTCAATTAAAAAGAATGAGGGTATCAGCAATGACTAAATATTGGAAGATGAGTCTGACTGATACTCCCCCATTTTTTCAATATATTCTTGTAACCTTCTCGAAACACCTCAAAATTTGGTGCCACAACTGGCAACTATTATTTTTTTCCCCTTCTATTCTCTATGTTGAAGCATTGATTCTTCTGGCATATGTAATTCTACTCACTCTGCTATTCTTATTGGGCTTCATTTTACATATAAAAGTAATAAAATTTCTTTAGGTGAATTTCAAAAATACAAAAAGTTGAAATAGGAACCCTTATAGACTGTTAAATGTATTCAGGATCTTTAAGAAGTAGATAATATATAGTTCTTTGAGAGATTTCTTGAGGGAAACACCCACAAAAAGCAAAGGAGAGACGGCAGAGATGAGCTGAGAATTCATATTTTCTGCAGTGCAAGTCTGACAGCTGTGAAAGGAGCAAAGGAAAGAAAAGAAATTCTGTTTAAAAGAGCCTGTGACAGGACACATTGACTCTCTGGGAAAGTGACAGCCAGATTGGAGTAGAGTGGGTGCAGAGCTGGATTTAGGAAATAGGAGGTGATGATGCTAGATTCATTGGTATCTTCCATCTTTGCAACCATGACTTATTTCCTTCACATGCTCCTCATGACAGTTCTGAGATGACAGTGACAGCTCTAGTTAAGATCAATTAGTTATATAAGCTTCTTTGAGATGCTTAAAATGTTATAAAATCTTCATCTGCAGCACCCATGATGGTATGTTTATGCAGGTTTCTCCTCTTGATCCTAATATCACAATGTACCTTCCAGATAAATGAGTATCTGTTCAGACAAGTAGAGAATGTTAAGGAATGTGATGTGTGTCTAAGTAACAGGATCAACATTTAATGAAAAATATCATTTCTCAGATTTTCTCTTGGAGTTCCTGTATTTTGAAGTAGAATATAATGATTGTGTCTTCTAGAGGTATGAAATTTCCCCTAAAATTAATAACATGAATAGAAAATCAATAAAAATATACTTTTACATCTTTTTTTTCCTGACTGTGCATATTCCTTGAAGATACAGGATAGTCTTCTTTTCATTTAAAATAAGGCACTTTCAGTATTTTCAATTTTAAAAGATAAGGTATATTTTGAAAAGATTTTTTGCTAAATGGAATTACTAAACTTTATCTATTCTGTATTATTTTATGCTTAGAAATTCCTCTTGAATGTATACATGTGTATACCCTCTTAGGATGTTAAAATGCTTATTTTTAAGGCAAATAACATTTTTCTTACTGTGCAAAAGTAGATAAATATTCCTCACTTCCTTCATTTTTATATTTCCTCATACAAAGTCAAAAGTTCCATGAACATCCCTTACATCAAATCCCATTTTGGAACAACATTCTTTTCTCTGGTAACTAAAACTGAAATGGAGTACTTGACAAGTGATGCCCTTCATTTATATATATAATGGCATATACCAGGAGACTGTCCCTATATATTTTCTACCCTGAATAATGGATTCAGTAGGGGCTGGGAGTTTGGCTTAGTGGTAGAGTGCTTGTCTAGCATGCATGAAGAAAGTGGTTCTGAGGCTCACAAGGTAGGTAGAGCTCTGGCCTTAAGAAAGTCCAAGGACAGTGCTCAGGCCCTGAGTTCAAGCCCAGGACTGGAAAAGAAAATAATGGATTCAATAGCATGATGTTTTGAATAAACTGGTATGAAAAAATTGATGTTTCACATGCTTTACTGTTCAAGAAAAACAAAGTGCATTATAATGTGGACTCCAAAACATTAAACTTTGCTTTGCTTTTTAAAGATTTGTAATATTACAAACAATGTTAAAACCCCAGATGCCATCGGTGGACAAGTGGCTTGAGAAAATTATATAAATGTACATATATGTATGTGTGTGTACATATATAGGCATATATAGGTATATATGTACATATATGTATATATATGTGTGTGTGTGGTATATATGTAATTCATATATGTATATACACACATTGGAACTTTTTCATACATTATGAAAAATGATATTGTCCCATTTGTAAAGAAATGGAAAAACTAGGAAAACAATTACATTATGTGAAGTAAGCCAGGCCCAGAGAGAAAAAGGATGTATGCTTTTCATTACATATGGCAGTTACATTTAGCTTATAAACTTATAAGAAAATGCATTGGTTGGTAAGCAAATGTATACAACTATATCAAGTGAAATTAGGTAGAGTCAAGGGACAACCCAAATAAGGTAAAAGCCAAGTTAGGCAAAATAAAACACAAGAAGAAGCTACACCAATGAAAAGAAAAGGAAGAGAATGCTGTCACGAATCCAATATATATCCTAAAAAGTTAATTATGAGGAAAGGGGGGGAGGTAAGAATGTTGAAAAAGGTGACATGGATCAAGATATATTGTATTCATAAACGACTTTGTAAAATGGCAACACCTTGGTCCAACTACTTAAAGATAATTAAAAGAAATATAAAGCAGAAATTTTATCAAGAACAAAAAATGTTAAATATTAGCATAAGATGAAAATATAAAAGATACAAAAACTGTCAATCGTTCTTGTAGGCAATATCCTAATTTTACCTGTTCTACTTGATCCACCATCACAAAGACATGAACTAAAGATACCTGTCACTAACAAGATATTTCTGTGTTCAAGTTTTGAGCCAACAGTCTAGTCATCTCTCTTGCTTTAGATGACCATATAGCTCTTCACCCTGGATACTACAAATAAAGCCAAAGGGTCAATGCTAAGAAAAACTCACTTAGGAGCTGTCAACTAGTCCAGGTAAGCTACAGTTATGTCTAGAGACGAAGACATGAACAGCAGGTACTTAGTTCAACTTCCTTCCTTCCATGTCTTTGACTTACAATTCAGGTGTCAAAGTATCAACAGGTATTAAAACAACAGATGATAAAACATTGATGTATTTGTTTGACATTCACGGTCTATATAAAGTTGAATCATACAAAACTGAAAATATACACTTTAGCATCCTGGACTTATTGTACACTTTAGGTAAGGAATATGTTAAAATAATACAATTAGTTTGGAGATGCTTTTTTTCTTTTGGGATTTTTGTTTTGTTTGGGGTCTTTTTAAGGAGAGAGCCCATCAATTATCTTACCCCATTTATTTTGAAACATTTGCCACCATATGAGTACACTCACTCAAAATATAATATACCATTGAATTTATCATTCAGAAGATTGCTTCTAAATGCGTGTTTTTCTTCCTAGGGATTCCTTTGTCTCTGAACATTCCCATATTGTAATGGTGACCTTGGCTTTGATACTGTTATGTGTAGATTTGTTATAACATTATGTAATTGAATATATAGGAAATAAAGCAAAATAATTAATGCACTTATTTTAATATTTTGATTCTCAATTGGAATTATAATCAATTTAATAATTAAAATAATTTTTGCCAGTCCTGGGCCTTAAACTCAGGGCATGGGTACTCTCCTTGGGCTTTCTCAAGGCTAGAGCTCTACCACTTGAGCCACAGAACCATTTCTGGCTTTTTTTCCTATGTATGTGGTACCGAGGAATTGAACCCGGGTCTTTGTGCATGCTAGGCAAGTACTCTCCCACTAGGCTAAACTCCCAGCCCCTGGTTAAAATATTCTATGGCTATAAAATGAGTAGATTCACTATATAAAACCTATTCAATCTGTTCTAGCAAACTATATTAACACGGAGATGATTAAAATTGAGATAAATTGATAAAATCTTTAATGATCAATTGCTGGTATTTAGTCACATCCTATTTGAGGATTTTTACAGAAAATCTGGTCACACAGTAAATTCCATTGTTCTATATGATGGTATATTTTAAATTGAGAAGAATAATTAAATTCTGCTTGAAAATGCAAAAAGAAATGTGTCCAACTAAAAGTTAAATGTACTTATCATACATTTGATCTAGGTCTTTAATATTCATGGCAATAACTTCCAAACTTATTTTAAAAGCAAAGACAAAAGTGGTACTGTGGCTCAAACTGGTGGAGTGCTATCCTTGAACTGAACAACTTTGGGACAGGGCCCAAGCCCAGAGTTCAAGCCCCGCTACCATCAAAAAAATGTAAAATTAACTTAAAAGGTATTAAGAACTAAAGCAAAGATAACACTTTTTTATAAAAGGCTCAGAAAAATAAAGCAATTTGCAATTAACTGTCAACAATAAATCTATTCAAATTCAACTGCTTTTTAAAGAATCATATACTTTTTGCATATTTCTGATATAAATGAGATAATGAAAATTTCAAAAGTACTTTAAATTTTATTATTATGCTTAATTTGTTGGATTATCTTTAGGAAATGATACTACATATCTGAATAAAAGAGGAAATGAATTGGATTTAGATTCATTTCCAAGACCCCAAGTATTTTCTTTTGAAAATGCTATGTATATTGAACAGAAATAAAACATAGATTGAATATTGCTAATTCAATTTACTTATTACTTATATACATCTCACATTATAATAAATTAAGTGAATTAACTTATTTTCTTTCCATTTTTTTCCCTCAAGTGTCTCTTAAAATTTCAGGCATATTTGGGTTACATGAAGTGTGTTTAGCACACAGATGCCTATCTTCTAAGTGTTAAGGCTATGTGCTGGATCAGAGAACTTTATTATTCCCAAATAATATATTATCCAATGATTCATTTACTGAAGTCAATGTACAAACAAAATTTGGAAAAACAACAGCAAAGCGTGAATGAATATGAACTAACCAAGTCTTCTTGACTTCAAGTATGTAAGATTAAAGTCTTGAAAGAATAGCTTCAAAGGGAGGTCAGAAAAAGGGGGTAACAAAGAAAATAATGCCATTAACAATAGTGACATAGGTATATTCCTTCTAGTTAATAGTGGAAAAAATTGTGACATGATTGAAACACCTATTTAGGAACATTCTGGTTCAAGCTCTTATCTTTGGGTGGGGATAAAGAATATTTGTTCTACTTCATTTTTCTAGAAGTTTCCAGCTCCATTTCACAAAAGCCAGAACTAGGACACAGGATCAAGTTTCAATTTTTGTTCATTAATGAAGATTGTGTAGTAATTCCTTGAAAAGAACTTCAATTGTGATAATTCTAGATAGAGTATACAAAATATCAAAATAAATTAGTGCAGTATACTAAGACCTTGGTTTGTTCTTTTTTTCAATTTTAACATTAAATGTTATGTTGTCTCTCATCTCTTTTGCTGTCCCTTGGTTATCTCATATTGTTATAGTATCTCACTTTGTTATCTGATATATTGAATTTATTTGTATTTGGTTATTTGAAATTTGATAGGGAAGGGGGGAAAACCAAGACAGGTGGGGGGTGTGGGGGGAGGGAAATGGGGACCAAGACATGTGAAAGGGTATCAATGTATGTGAATTAATGCACCTTTATCTGGCAAATATCATGTAACCCTTTTCCTAATTACAATAAAAAATGCAAAAAAAAAACATTGGAAGGGGTAAAAAAAACATTAAATATGTGTATGGACAGTAGTTACTGTCCTCGTAACACTTTTTAGAAAAAAAATAGGGAAATTTCCCCTGAATTTCCCAATCATATAAGATAAGCACCTTTTTTAAAATTGAGTAGCACTCAATATTATCAGAATGTTTTTCAAGTGGGAAGTCTGCCATATTATTTTCTCACATACAAAAATTCCAGGCAGTTACTTTCAATTAGTTGCAATTGATTAGAGAGTTGAAACCCAATTTGTATCCATGCCCAAAATGCAATTACACTTCTGCTTACATCTTTCCTAGTTGTGACAAGTATCTTATCATCATTCTAAATTTGTTCATCTTGTCTTCTATTGGATGGAGACTCATATGTGAGGGTGTAGCTGCCTAGTCAGGCATTTCTTTCCCAAGCTTGTTTGGTAGCTAAAATATTCATGTGAATACACACTCACCACCAGACTTTGAACGGAACAGATTTGGAGAAATTCCATGTTCTTTGAAGAAGAGGAAATTATTTGGAGGCAAGTGTGGTGGCTCACACCTGTAATCCTAGCTACTCAGGAGGCTGAGATCTGAGGATCAAGGTCCAGATACAAAAGTACTCGAGGGACTTATCTCCAATTAATCTCTAGAAAATGGGAAGTGGGGCTTGGCTCAAGGGTAGGGTTGTAGCCTTGAGCTGAAGAGCTCAGGGACAGCACCCACTCCCACAACCAACCAAAAAAAAAAAGAGAGAGAGAAAAAAAATTATTTGGTTTCTCTTTCCCTTTCCCTGATTTGTACTCTCCATGTGGCAGCGGCTCATTTCAGTGATGTGACTGAATAATACCTTAGCAATCATTCGGTACCCCAGGTCCAAGAGGAGGACAGACCAAAGAAAACTTCATTTCCAAAAGGATCTTTTGATCTACAGCTGCTCTGCACTATTACTGGAGATGGGAAAATCTGAAGTGATAGAAATCTTAGCTCATAAATGCCACGCCAGATATGCAGAATATAGGGAAAACTTTTACCAGGGCATTGGCTTGCAACTAGAAGGGAGTTAGCAATAACCAAAGAGGAGACCTTGCTTCTTCTGAAACAAAAGGAGAGGCAGAATTTTTTTAATTGTATTTGCTGGAGTGAGTTAACCAACTGACACCACCATTCCTCAAAGATATTCAGGAGCTTAAGCTGTAATAGCTAAAATAGCATGTGGGTGAGTTAGAAGGAAACACACAACCACCTCAGGCCCCACAAGGCTATTTCCCTTCTGTGCTCATGTGGTCATGTATAGATAACTCATTGCTTCGGTTCCAGAATATTACAAAGGGGAGAAAGAAACCACTGCTGTGGTTAGGATATTCGTTATTCTAATACTTATATTTCACCTTGTTGAATGCAGAATCGGTAAAAAATAGAGTCTATTCTTGAGGTATGCAGATGATGAGCAAAAGGTACATTGTCACTTCTGCTCTCAGATATACAGCTCCATGCAGAATGACAGGAAAGTGCTATCAATGATCATGATATTCCGTATTCCACAGGATGATTACCTGTGCAAGTTTCCCATGGACTAGACTTTAGCTAGAACTGGAAATAGGTATGGGCTAAGTAGACTGAAGTCTACTTAGGCTACCAAAGTCTACTACTAAACTTCTAATTAATATATATATATACCTCTAGCATATATATGCTAGTATATACATATATACTAGCATTTGCAAATGCATATACATATATACTAGAATTGCAAATGCAATTGAACTCAACAACTGCTGCAATCTTCAAAATTCCATGCATCTCCTCCTGAAGAGTTTAGATGAGTACAAAACATCTCACCTGACCATCACTTCCCAAATGTGTAAGATGTGATCTATCTTTCAACTCTTCTCTATTTTTTAATTAAAAGAAGAATTTGACCCTCAGGTGTGTTTTCCTTAATCTTTATCCTGCCTTAAAGCTAAAGTTAGATTCTCTTGGTAATATCCCACTCAAAAACCAAGAGTAAAGCCTATTTCTCAGATTTTAAAAATTCCTGATGACCCCTTCCTAGATAAAATAGAGTAAATAAGTGGTTATTCTCTCACATCTTCCATGTATCCCAGGATTTGTCATCTTAGAAATGGCACTGTTTACACCCAATTACCTATCCACAGGAAACCCGTAGGATATCTTGTTTCTCTCTTCATCAAATTCCAAATTAAATCTATGTCTCCCACTAAGTTTCATAGCAAGCATAGCCTGAGGCAAAACTATTACATACTACTACTCTATTAAGAAGTAAATAATAGAGCTAATTGATCACAAAAGGTGAAAAAGAGTGAGCTTTTGTTAAGGAGGCAACTTGATAAATGCTATTGCTTCTTCAACTCCAGAGATTTCTCTGAGACAATGCAACTTCATTATAGTTTTAGAAAATGGGGTATAACCTATCTTCCCAACCCCTTTTCTGATACTCAATCTCACCTATAGTAGATTAAGGACAGGTTAACCCATTGGCTGGTAAAAATGATGTACTTCATATAAGGCACATAAACCAAAATCTTTCACTCTGCCTTCTTGTAACATTTACCAAGTCTGACTCAAAGGGAAGGCCAGAAGTATAGGGCAATAAAAAAGGATAGAGGTCTGCCAGCATGACAACACAATATCTATTTCTACTTCTACCACCCCATGCCTCAGGTCCTGATAAATATTCTTTGCCATCTGATTAAATCTTACCTTGTTATCTGATATATTGTATATATGTTTGTTTATTTGAAATAGGCTAGGGAAGGGAGGAAACAGATGAGGAGAGGGGTGGGGAAAGGGAAATAGGAACAAAAACATGAGAAAGGGTAACAATGTTTCTGAAGTAATGCATCTTCTATCTACCGAATATAATGTAACCATTCTATTAATTACAATAACAATATACTTTTTAAAAAGTTGAAAGGGTGGCATTCTGTACAGTCATCTGGTACAGAGCCCTCTGGCTCTACACTTCTTTTGAAATGGCAACATATATATATATATATATCACTAAATAAGTGATTTTGAGTAGATTTTTCAAATTCTGTACATGTGCATCAAATTTCAAAGAACTCTTCTGTAAAAATATTTTTTAAGAAGTATGAAGTACCTTTAAGTTATCTCAGGACATTTGAAAAATACCTTTAAAGAAGTTCATGCTCCATTTGTCTAATAAGTGATCTTAGCTGAGACAGAAGTAGTTTCAAGAATCCTACTTAGCCCTCTATAAATATTTTCATTGTGCATAAGTCATGAAAACAATGTGAAGATTGTAACACCTCCCTATTATTATACCCACTGAAACAGAAGGTAGGGAAATTCAAGGACTAAATGAATCTCTTAAAACTACTGAGCAACCTGTGAGGACAAATGTTAAAAACATTGTGTTTCCAAAGTATTTAAAATGTATGCTTTTGATGGCATTTCAGGAGCTTCCCTCAAGTATATCTGGCATTTTTTTTCAAACAGTGCACTAATGATCTGTGAGACAACTGGAATGAGTGCCTATAATTTTCTAATGTAACAATCTGATCTTTTTTTTTTGCCAGTCCTGGGATTTGAATCAGGGCCTGGGAACTACTCTTGAGCTTTCTCAAGGCAAGTCCTCTACCACTGGAGCATTACTTTTGGCTTTTTCTGTGTATAGGGTAGAGAGGAATTGAACCCAGGGCTTCATGCATGCTAGGCAAGCACTCTACCACTAGGCCACACTCCTGGCCACAACTGGGTCTTATTTTATAGCTACAGAATTTAGTTAAAACTTAGTTGACTAGCTGTCTTCTAGAAACAAGTATCTTATATATTACTAATAATGGTAATTCAAGGTATCTATATTAACCCTCAGCTTTGCTGTTCATCATTTTAATTGTGGCTGCTTTGGGAAAATAACCTCTCCTGCTACTCCAAATTTTTGGTAGTAAGCTTGCCAATTTCTTAGGAATTTCTTCCATTTGTCAATCTTTCTTCTGTTGATCTTGGTTAAACAGAATAACTGTCACTGATTTTCTCAAAGCCTTCTATAACTCCTTCACTGTTGCATTAGTTATCATTTATATAATCAAATATTAACTGATTTCTACAGGAGCACAGGCTGATTGAAAGACATTAAAAGTTTTCAACTCCCTGAGCTTGTAATTCCTTTCTTAATATAATACAAGAACAGGTTTAGCTTCTCCACCTTACGTAATTTACACAGTTTATGTTCTATATTCATATTTCCATGCCCATGTCTTTGAGACTGACAAATTCATTCAGTGAGAGAAAGTGAAAACCATTTATCTCCATTACTAGAAAGTGCCTTAGATGATCCATAAACAGAGCTGGCATTTGTATCTTTAAAATACATCTAAAAACAAAAATGTTGCCCATCTTCTTCATACCTACCTCTGTCTGCCTTACCTGTTAACAGATTCCTATTTGATCTACTGCTTTGGTTATTTTATGACTTACATAGTCTACTAGGAATAAATGAATGAGGTCATATCATTTTCCTCCTTGCAACATACATGTAAAAATTGCATAACATATAAAGTAAAGTAGAATACAATAAAATAGTAATATTTGTTTTTTTCTCAGAAATGATAGATTATTTTCTTTCTATGATCTGGTGTAGAATATAGTATCTACTTTTGCATACTAAACATCAGAAATTAATAAAATAATGTAAATTAATCCAAATCATTCATTGTTGAATGTGAAGATGTAAAATGATCAGTAGTCTACTCCAACAAAACCTTTATTTTTCTCATTAATTAAAAACTATCACAAGAAGTGCCATCATTTATGCTTCCTACTCTTTATCACAGGATGAGAACTTTAGCAGGTTTTTTTTCCTATATATCTACATTGACAACAGAATCTACCTCTCAATGATGGTAGAAGAAATATAATGTTCTTTTTCAATTTGATATTGCCACCTGAATTTTTTTCTTTTTTATTGTATTTTATTGTGAGGATAATGTATAGAGGGGATAAAGTTACATATGTCAGGTAATGGGCACATTACTTCTTGAATCTTTATATCCCCTCTCATATTTTGGTCCCCCTTTCCTCCCCCCACACCCTACCAATGATTTTTATCAGATATATTAACATCAACGTCTGCTACCAGAAACCTGAGAGAACATTTCCATGTTGTTCAAAGTGATAACTAATGATCACTTCAGACTACCAGAGATATCTAAGACAATTATGCTCTGGGGATCTTTCTGGGTCAAGGACACCCAAATACACCTATTTCTGAAATTATACTAATTTATGATGAATATAAATTTCTCTCAAGCCAGTTTTGAGAAATAGACTTATTTCAGAATGGCGGACTATTTTTGTTCAATAACACAGTGAAAATATTTTGGGAAATCATTTTTGCAATTTACATAGACAAGTTATGTGAACATTTAAAATAGAGATAGTATTTCTGGACTAAATATTTGTAAGGGAATATGATCATTCTTTCAGTGAAAAATATTCTTTGCTTTCCCACTGCTTTATTGACTAGGTTAAAATTCTTTATATGTATTACAGCATAAGTATTAGAGAAAAGATAGGCTATTTCTGCTAAAAAGAAATCATTCAGCAAGTGAATGTATTTGCATTTTCAGGGAAAAGAGATTGAGTCACAAAAGTTCAGATTTGGGAAGCTGTGGTACGTGAAAACAGCACAAGAAAAGCAGGCAGGAGAAAATAAGAATTCTTTGCAATACAATGCAAGCCAGAAGGAAAGACAGCTTTGGAGTAAAGATAGCTTAAATAGTCAAACCTCATTTAGTGCTGGGTCACAGTATTTGGATAATCTTAGGTATAATAAACTATGGTGGACAACTTATCAAAAAATAACAAAACTATATGTCTGCAATGTATGACAATTCCAAAAGTACCTCATTGTTGTTGTTGTTGTTTAAATCAATACTTGAACATCTGTTTTGATTCTTCATTCTTCTTGATCAGTATTCAATGAGTTTGAGAATTGTAAAAAAAATTTCTCATCGGCACACTGCTCACATGTGGAAGTCATGCACTTTTTTTCTATTCAATTTCTTTTTTTTTCAATACTTTTGTGGAAAATATAGTAACTACATAACACCTTGTCATATTCAGGTAGCTGCATTGTCTTCAATGCATTTGACTCAGTGATTCATGTTCATGAAAAGATATTTGCAATATTACGTTTTTTTCACTAGGCTGTTTTTAGTTGACCATCCTGAGCGTGAACTCAGGACCTACATGCCATCTCTGAGGGTATTTTTGCTCAAGATTAATGCTCTACCACTTGAACCACAGCTTCCCTTTTGAATTTTTAGAAATTCAATAGAGATATGATTCTCATAACCTTCCCTGCCTGGGCTGGTTTTGAACCTCATCCCTCAGATCTCAGCCTCCTGAATAGCTAGAATTACAAGCATGAGCCACTGGCACCTAGCAATATAGTTTTGTATATATCTGCATATATGCCTATAGGAAACTATGACATATAGACATATTGTCCTATATTAAAGTATTGATCTTCTTTATTTCCTCTCTAAGCCTCCTTTAGGAGCCATTTGTATTCTCCCTTTGAGAATTAGACATGGCTACTTCAAATGAATGGCAGCTCATCATTTTTCCTTTTATTATCCAAAGTAATTCCTGAAACCAATTCTTAACACATCCACCAGTGACTGTGCACCCATCGCTACCATCCTTCCTATTTCTCCCCCACTAAAGTTATCATATGTCATCTGATATTATCCATCCATCTTTTCAGATAAATATACATCCCCCTCAGCGATGTAAGTAAATAAGTAAGAATTTTAGAGGTGGTGGCAATGTGTCATTATAACCATGTTAGAAGCTGCACACCATTATCACCATTGAAAAATCATCAATAAAATTTCTTTGTTTTTGTAGGATTAAGAGCTAAGGGCTTTCTGTGTGTCATGAGGTTTGAAACACAATATCTAGAAGCCTTAAGAGCCTTCACAATGCTCTGTCTCAGAGAAATTGCGGCTTACATGAATCAATATGCTTCATAAATATACCAAGGAAAAATTCTGGATGTTAGCTGTGTAATCAGAGCAGTGAATTTTGTTTCATCTATGAAGTCACAAATTGAAATGACACATACTAAACTAAATCCCCAGGATGCATTTTGTCAATGAAAATTGGTTTTATTTGAAATAAATACCCTTTGCCATTAATCAGCTGTAATTATTTCCTTGTGAGTTTATAGAAGTGTTATTATTTAAAATTATGTGATGTGATGGAAGAGACTTCAGATTAGTAAAGGAAAGCACACTATCTTCAATAGTAAGCAAGGGAGTAGCTTCCTTGGTTAACAACTAGGCAACTTTTGTCAAGATCTGCAAGATATTTGATGGTTAGTAACTGTTACAATTCTCAGACGGCATGCTTTTCTGTTTTAGAAGTCTCTTCTATCACAATATTGACAAAAGTCACTAATGTGTGAAGGCCAAAAATTAATTTTTATTTTTATAACTCAATAAACTATACAGTCTATAAAGTAGATTCAAGTACAAAGGTTTATACCTTAAATTTCCTACAGGAATATTGCTATATATTTAACTTTTAGTCCATTAGGTTTTTAAATTGTGGATACACAAAATTTATATATTTATTTAATAATTTTTATTGTCAGGATAATGTATAAAGGGGTTACAGTTACATTTGCCAGGCCGTAGGTGTATTATTTCTAACACATCAATACCCCTTCTCATGCTTTTGTTCCTATTCCCCTCCTCCTCCCAATCATCTTTTTTTCCCCCTACCCTTTCCTATTTCAAATAAACAAATAAATGTATATACAATATACCAGGTAATAAAGTCAGATACACTAACAATATAAGATTAACCAAAGGGCAAAAAAGAGAAGAGAAATAACATAGTACATTAAGAACAGCAATCACACAAGATAAAGCTCTTGTTTCCATATCCTCGAGATCCTTTCATTTAGTCTCATCCTGTATGACCTTAGGTACCTAAGAAAACCTAGGTTTGTAGTTAGGTTTGTACTTAGGCTTGTAATCCTCTGCTAGAAAACTCCTAGATGATACACAAAATTTAAAGTGAGTACCATTTTGTGACTCTAGTAATGATCACATTTTATTCATGAACAAATGCATTATAATTACTCAGATACATAGACAATTATGATACATACTTTTAAATGTCCAAATACAAACAGAAGTGTCCAGTATTCTACTAGTAAATAAGATTACTAAAGCAATAAAAATCTACTTAACTTTATTTTCACAGTTTGGATGATTTTTATCTTATAAATAAATTACCATGTGTGTGTAGAATAGAAGGATATCATAACACACCTTACACATTTGTTTAACCTCTTTGTGCTGTGGTTTTAATTATCCCTTAAAAAGTATGCCTCTTTACATGGCTACTTTATAAAGCATGGAATTAAAATGATAAGGCTTCCTATTTAAGTTCTTTCTAAAATGCAATTGTTCATAATTTTTAGGATGTGTCGATAAGAATAATTTCATATATGCTTCAGTTATTTTGGTAAGTCAATTTTATATTTTAATCACATTAAACATATAATTAATCAATTTTATATTTTAAATTAAATATACCATTAAATCCAAATTCGATTTTATTGAAAGGGTAGCTACACCAATTGTTTTAAAAGATGATACTATTCCTTGAATGCTTACTGCAGCTTTATTGCAGGTGTTTGCAGGTTGACACATAGAGTATGCTTTGTGGAGTCATGGAAGTCTTTTCAATGTGTAAACAAAATGTATTATAGTTTTTGTTTGTCTTCCTATACTAAAGCATGTTCGTTCTTTATCTCAAATTAAACTTCTGACAGCCACACAGTTTACACCAGTGACGATTATCTGATTTGAGATGTAGCTTATGGCACTCTCAAGGCCCTGAGCTCAGTCTTGAGCAAAGCGCTCTTAGTAAACTGGCATGGTTATCCTCACCACGCCTTCCACGGACCCAAAAACACATACCCAAAGTTATTCCAGTTGGTTCCAAACTCCTTCCTCACCCCTGGTATTCCAGGTTCTTATAATTCCCACGTGGGTTAGACTCCTCACAGCCCAGATCACTCTCCACTCTATTTGCCTGAGTGTTGTGTCTTACTTGCTTGATGTCAGCTGGAGCTCAGGACAAATGGAGACAGTCGCTCTAGTACAGTAATTCTGGGTTAGGAACCTGTCCTATCTATTCAAATATTTCTGATTCCCAGTCTGGGTTTGACTTAGTGAGTGCCATGAATGTATGGTTATCCAGTAAGGAAGAAAGGGCCTGGAAATAAATAACTTCAAGCTCTTGAACTCTCCCCTCCTGAGATGAATCTTAAAATGAGATGAAACATTGCAGGCCTGTCCTCAGGGTTCTACTTGATGCCTGAGTAGATCTTTTGTCTTTATTTTTTTTTCTCTCAAAATAGCAGGTAATTCCACCTCTGAGAACTTACACAGCGTTTCTTTTTCTCTGTTGCCTACAAGTCCTTTAGGCACATTCTCTTGTTTCCCAGCCTCTGTTGCTTAGTATGCTGTGATGGGACTCTTCATTTCTTTTCTAAATTGTAAGCTCAGTATCTCTGCATTTCCCATGTTCTAGGTTTTTTTTTTAATTTGTTTTCAGTGTTTCTTGCTTTCACCCTTAATCTTCTCCCAAGACTCACACAGCTGAGATTTAATGTCAGATCTGGGAGATGAGGGAATGTGCTTAATCACCCCAATCTATCATTTTTATCCAATCTTCAATTTTATATTTTATTTATGTTAAAATATGTAGTTCATCAATTTTGCATTTTAAGTAGAGAATCCCAATGGAATGTTTTTTAAATGGGTCTCTGCTTTAAAAGGATGACAATATTCTTTGAGTACTGAGTATAACTTCAGAGTGGGCATTTGCAAATTGGTACCAAGAACATGCATGCCACGCCAAGCACTACCCTTTTCGAAGTGTAGGCACAAGCGATGATTGTGATGAATCAATGTCTTCATCTTTTTATTGTTTTGAATCCTGGGAAATTTCATTTGCATGACATAAAATGCCAGATGCCTTTTACTAAACATAAGTAGCATAAAAAACACAAGCTGTATGGAAAACTCCTGCCTTTTAAAGAATCTACAAAGTGATTTTACTATTATTTTGACTCATCACTAAGACTTCGTACTTTCCACCTGGGTATCCTCTCCCTAAAAGACGCAGACGTGGCCAGGCCATAACCAAATATAGACATGTTTTCCCAGTGCATCTCTGGGAATATCTCTAACTCCCATCGTTGACCTGTCCTGCTTTTCTTGACCATGTGGGCCTCTCTACCCTGCTTAACCCTTCAGATTCTTCTGGAAAAAAAGTAGTATGCCAAAAGAAAAAAATCTCTGTTTATCAAATTAGGACAAGAACATCCCATTTTCCCCAGATTTTCTGACTGCATTCATGAGAACGTATTTCTGTAAATCACGTCTCTGTCTCTCCTCTTTTGTAAGCAATCTTTATTTATATATTGATTCTCATGAAAGTCTCATATTTCTGATTCAGGAAACACCTTTTCACACTTCCTATGGCTGCTATTTAATTTCTTTTCAAAATATTTGCTGATATCATTAGCTGGCAAGGTTTGCTATGTAGTGATTAATTTGATTGAGCTTTAAGTCCCTTCAACTATGTCTAACAACATCTTGTAATGTACGGATGCCTGTTACCTGTTATCTTCACCTTGGCACTCAGGCACCTGACTCCTCTGTTTCCACATTTCCTGTGATGTCCATAGTCAAGCATTTAAACATGTGGATTTGAAGCTACAGCTTTATCATTTCTACTTTCCTGCTGAGTCCACATTTTTTAAAAATCAGTCTTAAAAAATATTTCATGTGAACTTTCTTCATAAATTTGCAGCTGTATAGTCACATTTCATTTTGTAAGTCATCCTTTAAACTACTTTCTTACCATAGGATGCTTTACTCAATAAAAAGGTTCCTTTTTATTCATACACAATGCAATCAGAATGAATTATTTATAAACTTGGATTGCCTGGGCTTCCAGCCATAATGCACACATTACAATCTTTGAAACATTACTGTTTTTAAAAAGTTGGCTTTATTTTTTTAACTCATGTAGTCCAGATTTTCAATGTGTATACTTAGACTTTTTCTAAGAGAGAAATTTATCACTCAGGCAAGGAGTCTCTAGTGACAGCCTGCCCCAGTCAGTCATTGGCACAATGGCACTTTAATAATATATTGCCAAGTGTCACATATCAGTGAGCTCTGGGGCAAGGAGACAAGTCACTTTAATCAATTATTAGTGCCATGTATCATCACAGTGACATTAGCTAGCACTCCAGAACATACACCTATACAGGAGAGGTTACATTACCACTACGTTCATTAGTAGTATCTTTGCATACACGGTGAAGAAAAATAAGGTTGTTAAGGAACTCTTCCAACATAAGTGAGGCGATTTCAGTGCTCACATAAACAGTGGCAATTTTGTCAATTACCAAAGGGAAATGATAATATAACATTTGCTTTGAATTTTTGAGTTGTTCGGAAATAATGTTTATAACATTGTAAATGATTTTACTTTCTCAGGATTGCACTTGATTGGGAATAGTCATCATGGATAATGACCGTTTTTAAAATAAAATTACTTTGAAAGACTTATCCAAAAATGAGAACTAGTCGGGTATGGTGCTTCATGCCTATAATCCTAGCTACTCAGCAGGCAGAGCTCTAAGTATTGAGATTCAAAACCCAGACCAGGCACTAAAGACTGTGAGTCATCTCCAATTAATCACTAGAAAAGGGGAAGTGAGGCTGTGAATCAAGGGGAAGGGTTGTAGTCTTGAGCTGAAGAGCACAGGGACAATGCCCAGGTGAAGTTCAAGTCCCATGACCCATAATAAATAAATAAATAAAACTAAAAATGAGAATTACCAACTTTTCTTCTTCTGTTTTTCTCTCTGTAAATCTTACACATGTGTTTATGTTCTCCTAAGATACTCACTTCACTTTTTAGATTTCAATTAAATTGTCATGGACAGGAAACATTTTGGTGCTTTCATTATCTTGAGAAATATATACACATTCTAGTTGGGGTAAAAGTTCAATTTAATAATAAAATACTAACTTAAATACTTGTTTTAAACACAGCTCTAGAAGAAGTTATTAGGAGAGAAAGTTGAATATAAAGACTCAAGGCAGAGAATGGATTGCAATTTGTTCTTCCAATGACTCTGATCACACAGGTAGGTATTTGGGACTATATGCAGTGATTAAGTTCAGACAATCTCACAGCCTTGATTTGATTTCTGGTTTTAATTTTGTTGTTGTTGTTTGTTTATTTTTCAGCATTGGGTTTTGAATTCAAAGCCTTGTGATTACTCTGCAAGCAAAGCCACTCTTCCACTTAAGCTATATCCCTATTCCTGTTTGCTATTGTTACGTTTAAAATGAAACGCAAAGTTTGTTGAACTGACACAGATCACTGTCCTACTTATGCTTTCTGACGTCAGCCTCCTGAGTATGAGTAGCTAAGATTGGCTTGAGACGCCAAACCTGATTTGCTGCCCAGCTTATTTTAAACAAAGATCTTCAGATCTCAGACTTCTCTAGAATTAGAGGCATGAATGATTGGTGCCCAATTTCTTCACTATAAACCATCAGTCATCATTAAAGTGATAGCCATACATTTTCCCTTTATTACATTTTGAATTTTCCTCATCTCTGTACTCCATACCCTAGAAATACTCTGTACTCTAAGATTATTGCTAGAAATCAAGATGCCAGATATGATCATCTCTTTTACCTTAACCCACAGATATTTTTTTCCAATCTCAATGATTTGATTCATATATTGAACACTCCTTATTACTTCATCTCATTTTTTCCTGGTCATTATCAAAATTTTGCCCTGCTTTGGCTTCTACCTCCCTCTCCTATTCTGAGTGTCTTTTTTGCCTCTCTTCTCTATGTGTGTTCCTGTTTTACTGCTTGCCTCTCAGTGCTCTCTTTTGCTCTTCCTGTCCATACTTGGCTATTACTTTCCACTGCCTACATTTTGAGTACTATTAAATATTTATCTTCAATACCATGTCTCTTCCATAGGCAGACTACATCATACTTAATTCAATCATCTCTATGTTGTATACCTCTTCTCTTCTCTTTAATTTTACTACTTCAACACTTAGACTGTCCTGCTGTTTCTGAAATGGAGGAGTTTTGACTGCCTTTAAGCTTCGTTTGTAATCTCCAGTATACCTTACCTTCATTTTTGCCTTCCTGATTATATCTAGATATATCAAAACCCTCCTCACAAATTTTTACACTTGCAGATATATTTCTATTCCATTGGGGGGGAAGAAAAGGACCTTAACTGACTATATTTACTATATTTTAATCAGTTCCTATCACTCTCAGTCATGAATGAGATAGTCTAAAATAATAGAATTTCTCTAAATTTCTGAGAAAAGACTTGTGTGCTCTCCTATTTGGGGACTTGGGAAATCACATTTTCTATTGCCTGAAATGCATTTCTTCCTACTTTTCTCTAATGTTTCCAGGCAATAATTATCTGTCTTCAAAACTTGATTCAAAATTAATATACCATTTAAGCCTCTTAAATATAAAGTTAGGGATGCTTATGCTACTTATAATCCCAGATTTATCATAATATTACCTGTAATACCTACTCTTCTGATGAGCTTGATGGCTTTGAATCCAAGAATTATATAGTTTTTTTCTTTGTGCCCCTATCATATTCCAGATTGTTGTCTACAAAGCAGTACAAAATATGGAGGAGTCATACCATTCCGTAGTCCCACACACTTCCCAATCCATCATTAAGAGGTAGCTTAACAGGTGAGAATCTGACTTCCTGGGACTCCCTTCTATGTTACTCAGCTCTCCTTTTCTGTGGTACAATGCTGGACAAAGTCAATTCAAATGAGGAAAGTTTTACTTTAGCCCATGGGTCAAAAGGTTTCAGTTCACAGTTCTTGGTCTCACTTGACTGTGGTGAGGCAGAATGTCACCACATTCTCATCTCATTTCAACTATGAAACAGAAAGCTAGAAAAGAGCCAGGTCTCAATATACCCAGGTAGGACTGCCCACAGTGGATCTTACTCCCATTAATGGTGGTCCCTACCATTTAAAGGTACTGCCGTAGCCCAACAGTATGTGGCAAACAAACAGTAACATATAAGCTTTAGGGAGACAATTTAGATCCAAACAACAGTAACTTCTAACTCTGAAAGTGCCAGAGACCTATCAAAAGTAGAGAACACAATAGGTAATTAATATTGTTAGAAACTGTTTCTAAAGTGTGTAAACAAAATGCAAATCAAAACAACTCTAAGATTCCACCTAACTCCAGTTAGAAAGGCCAGGATCAAGAAATCTAATAACAACACATGCTGGAGGGAATGTGGCTAGGAGGGATCACTACTACACTGTTGGTGGGAGGGCAAACTCGTTCAACCACTGTGGAAAGCAGTATGGCAGTTCCTCAAAAGACTAATAAATGTAGACCTCCCCTATGACCCAGCAGTTCCACTACTTGGCCTGCTAAATCCACTAGCAAAGCGATGTTCACTGCAGCACTATTTACCATAGCAAAGATATGGAACCAACCCAGATGTCCTCAGTTGATGAGTGGATCAACAAGATGTGGTATTTGTACATAATGGAATTATACGCTGCTGTCAGAAAGACATCACCCCATTTGTAAGGAAATGGAAAGACTTGGAAAAAATCATATTAAGTGAAGTAAGCCAAACTCAAAGGAACATAGGCTCCACGGTTTCCCTCATTTATCGTAATCAGTAGAAACCTTGTGCTCTCCTAGCAGAGATTTACAATAGAACAAAACCTAAATACATAAGGCTATATATATAATATGATGCTAAATGAAAGGACCTCCAGGATATAGAAACAAAAACCATATAATGAGTGATTGTTGTCCTTAATGTACTATGTTATCTCTCATCTCTTTTACTGTCCCTTGGTTATCCCATATTGTTACAGTATTTCACTTTGTTATCTGATATATTTTATATATGCGTATTTGGTTATTTGAAATAGGATAGGTAAGGGTGGAAAACAAGATGAAGGTCAGGGATGTGGGGAGGGAAATGGGGACCAAGACATGAGAAAGGGTTTCAATGTTTGTGAAGTAATGAACCTTCTATCTGGCGAATATAATGTAACTCTTCTATTAATTACAATAAAAATATATGAAAAAATAATGATAAAATAATTTGAAAGCAAAAAAGATTCAAGGTATATAAATTTCTTCCTGTTATTTAGCAAGACATTTTTTTCCTAAAGAGCAACACTAAGGAAACTGAATGTAAAGGTGTCATAATAGGGCTGTGCACTTTTATCTATAATTTCTTCAGTTGAGAATTCTTGAACCCTTACATTGACTTCCTGTGTCAGCTACTTTTCTTTTTTGGCTCAGCAGCCAGTGAGTATGGAAGGCATAGCTTTGAGTCAATGGAAAGCTTAACTCTCTCCAGAGAATAGATTATCAGTCAGAGTATAGAAAATATAGCACTTGTCAGAAAAACCTGTACTCAGACACAAAATAGATTTAAAATCATAAGATTCCATAACTCTCCTGAGCCTACCTCTATATGTTAGTCTCACTGCTCGCAATAAGTCTCATTTCTAGAAACTTAGCCTTACATATATGAACAACAGAACGGTTTCGTTGTTGTGTCTGACTAATCTAGTCAATTGGGCTAAAGTTAGAGGCTGTTTCAGCCAACCGCCTTAGCTAATATGATAGTAGACTGAGAGAACAATCTCATAGGGTTATATTACATGCTTATGCAATGCTAAATATCTACATCAAATTGAATTTGCTATTAAAATTAATTTCTATTAAACCACCTGTCTCTTGGGTATCAATGGAATTTCAAACATGATTTTTTCCTACATGATTCAATTTATCCAAGTCTATAGGAATTAAAAAATCTAAAGTTACTATTTTAATAAACTAAATATTCCAAGAAGATAAACTTTTTGGATAGAACAGTTTGAATAGTCACCTCAGCTTTTTTTAGGCTGTTGGTATATTGACATACTAATCCTTCCATCTAATTTGAGTTATTCAGACAGTTATTCTAGAAATTGATGAAAATAGAAAATGAGACTCCTTGGCTTCATGGAGTATAAATTCCAGTGAGCAGAGGCTCAGGTAATGATAATCCAACAACAAATGAGAATGATCCAGAGAAGACAGAAATTGTGTCTACTTCAAATGGAAGCTTCTTACAAGACATTTCAAGCAAACAAACAAACAAAATGCAAGAAATTGTCTCTGTAAAACAATTTACCAGAATTATGTAAACCTGAACATGAATGTCAAAATAAATTTGAGGAATAATATATTGTAAATTCTGTAAAGTGGGGAATTCTAGTTTTGTATCTAGTTGAGTAAAAACCAGTGACATAATGTTCTTGGAACATTCTTGGAGAATTCACCTCATTAATCACTTTTGACACAGCATTGGAAATCATAGGCATTCAGAGATTATTTTAACATATACTTTGAATTACTACATAAAAGACGGTCAGAGGTCTCAACTTAGCTGTGACAATGGCATTAAGAAATTTCAGAAAATCACTGCCTGTCATCACCAAACATGCCAAACAGGTCATGGGGTAGAACAGGGTAAAGAGAAGACATCTCACATCTAATTAAGGTCAGTTTAACATCTGTGAGGTAAAACATCTTCTCTGGGTGCAGAAAGAGGTTTAATATAATTAAGACATCCCCTCTGCCCTCAAGGAGATCAATTCCAATAGTGAAGTCTGAAAGGTATGTAATTATCTGTAACAGAAGACAGTGAATATTCAAAGGACAGGCAATTGCACAGCCATGGAGAGTCTAGGAATCATCTTGGAAATGACATGTGAGCTGGTATTGGTACTGATTAACATTTGAGTAGCTAGAATTAGAGATAAGGACCCCAACATAATAAGTAGAGTTCAACAGCTGAACATATGAATTACTATAGCACAGAAATGGTGGGACAAAGTGCAACAGATATACTCACTGGACACTAGGTTGAAATTAACTATAGAACTTATGGGTGGGGATGGGAGGGAAAATCTGGAAGAGAATGAAGGAAGGGGTGAAATTTTCCAAAAAAGAAATGTACTCACTGCCTGACTTATGAAACTTTAACACCTCTTTATAGGACCTTTATAATAACTATATATTTTTTAAATATCCAATAAGTTCTCTCATTTTTATCCTTTCAGTGTGTCCCCTACTGTATTTAATTTTGGGGAAGGAAAGAGGAAAGACAAAATGGTGTGAAAAGGACAAAGGATGAACCAACGGTGATATTCACAAGACAATATGGTAGTAATCGATGTTACTATTTCAAGAGGGTTGGGGGAAGAGAAAGTGGGAGATAAACATGAGAGGAGTAACAATGTCCAGTAAGAAATGTACTTACTACATATACCCCTCTGTTCCTCACCTTAAAAAAAAAGTAAATTAATTGCCGGGGCCAACCGGCAGCAAACCAGGGTTCGCAGATTGGGGTTCCTGAAATCGGGGGCAAGGACTAGCAAGAAATAGAAGAGAGACAGACACACCGGGTCCGGGATGTCCGCAGTCCAGGTAAAGACTGCCAAGACTGCCGCGTTTTTTTTCCACTCCCCCTTCTTCCCTCCTCCAGACCCCAGGAACCTCCAGGTGTTACATTCATATGGTAATTCTCAGGTCATTTACATAGAATAGGGCCAGAAAGCAATAAGACAATAAAGCCATCGTCTGATGCAAGTCAAGGTACAGTTTTGATTCCACTCTGGCTCCCAACAATTAATAAGAAAGGAAAATCAAGGTCCTTACCTTGAAATTTCTGGGTAAAAGATGTCACTTATTTACAAGACAATTATTTATAAGGGCTTTTACCATATGCATGGTAATCTCATTTTGTTTTATGTTTTCCATAATGAAGAAATTCAGAAAAAAAAACTAACTGGGAAATACTTATAAATTTGTACAACTCATCTTTTGTGAGCTTAAAGATGACATTGATCAAAATATATTGTACTCATAATTAGATTTGTTAAGTTGAAATGCCTTTGTAGAACTACTAAAACTTAGAAAAATAAAAGAGAACTTTTTAATGGTACTGGAGTTTGAACTCAAGATTTAGAACTTTACCAATCAAGCCCCTTCTTCAGACTAAAATTTTAAATCTTAAAAAAAAGGGAAGTGGTGCTATAGCTCAAGGGGTAGGGTAGTAGCCTTGAGCTGAAAAGCTCAGGGAAATTGCCCAGGCTGAGTTTCAATCCCCATGACCAACAAAAAAAAAAAAATGAACTGTACAACTTGGAATGGAGGGATTTGGGGTGGCGTGAGGGAATGTGGGAGAAAACAAGGAAGGAAGTGACAATGTTAGATAAGACTTTTCCCATTTCCTTATTCATTTAACTGTAACCCTTCTGCACATCACCTTTTCAGAAAATAAAATAAAATAAAAATAAAAAACAAAAGTATAGATTGGAAATTTGGATATATGTCTATGTACTGAGAAAAGCATTTATATTTTCGTTAAGTAGTTACATAGAGGAATTGTCATTCAACAGTGCAGTTTGAGTGTCATGCCCCTTCATCTATGTCACCCCTTTTTTCTCACCTATCCCTCCCAACCTACCCCCTTCTCCTTTTGCTTAAGTTGAAAGGATATATATTGAATTTGTATACCCCTTTGCCCTTCACCAATCTCACCTCTTTCCAGTACCTGTTCTCTAGTGTTTATTTTGTTGCCTTATGATTTTTGCCTCTTTAAGAAATTATGCTGTTTGAGTTTTTCCTGAATACATGGTATTCCTGCTAATAATTTTGTATACACTTGCATACTACCCAAAAGTATTTACTTACATACTGATAAACAATTTCTAACTTCCACATACACTGGATCTTAGCAAATTCACTTACATTTTATTCATTTCTAACTTCCACATACCCTGGACCTTAGCAAATTCACTTACATTTTATTCATCCATTAGAAAGAATGATACTGTATCATTTGCCAAGAAATGGAAAGTCTTGGGAAGAAAAATCTGAACTCTAAAATGAACCTCACACTAGAAAATATCCACTCATACATCTCTTGTTTATTAATATGAATGAAAAAATAAGTTACTATTTCCCAGGCCACATATTAAGACTATTATTTTTGTCTTCGTAACTCCAGCCTTCTCATTTTAGAATTTATAGATGTAAATGGGTTTTTCAATCCTCAATTGAAAAGCAGTTGCAATGTAGTAATGTGTTCACTAAATTTAACTACACTGAAAAGGACTTCTGTCTCTATGTATGGAAGGCATTGATGAGGTCACTTATTAAACTTAGTGTCTTGGGCTTAGAGGAGGATGTTATGTCTTGATGTTCATAACTATAGAGTACAACCTTTCTGCCTTCAAATCAATGCAGTCAGTTCTCAGTACAGCCTAATGATGCCTCTGACTGAACTCAAAGCCTCATAACTGTTGGAAGAAATTTCTTCCATATGCAGAGTGAAAGAAATATATGAAATAATAATAATTTTGAGAGCAAGTTTTGACAAAGGAGGTTTGTTTGGAATGGAAGAAAACTTCTTTCACTTGTATTTTATTACTATTACACAACATAAGGAAGTGATTTTGCTTCATTCATAGATAAAACAAAAAGTATTAATAGAAATGAACATTTTAATTTAGATTCAATGTGTATGTGTGAATGAAATACTTTGTTTTAGTGCAAAAGGAACACATTTTATTTGTATTGTGCTGGAGACTGAATAGGGCCTTACCCACGGTGGAAAAGTTTTCTATCACTGAGCTACACTCTCAACCCAGAAACATTCTTTTATGAAAGACGCACTCATTTTTCTGCTGCCCTGAGTCAAGATTTGGCAAGACGAGTGATATGATAAAATTGGAATCCTGCAGCAATTCTAGGAAAAGGCAAGGGACTGTTCCAAGGCCATATTTGAGAGACTGCAACTCTAATGAGTGAAAAGTGAGGATTTGGGCAGCAGCAATACCAAGAGGTCTGACAGCCAAAGCGTACAAAAGAGGTAGTAGCAGCTGAGAGAATGAGAACTGGCCTTGAATTTACTGAGTTCTGACATCTGAGTACTGTTAAATAAGATATTTAACAGTAAGAATGCTTTGTTCTCTCACTGCTTTATTTTTTCCATAAGGATGATAAATTTACTTTTTAATACTATGGATATACAACAATATAATCATGCTTTACAAATAATAGATATTGTGAATAAATCTCAGCCACTGTCAAGAGAACTTTATCTCTCACGGCAACACAAGAGGCAAAGGTGCTTTTTGCATTCATTACATGTATGAAGAAAGTGAATTAAATAAAGGGAAGTGTTTGATTGATTTTCATGTTTGCAAAATGACAGAACTTGAACATGAGACTGTCTGTTAGCCTATAATAAATGCTTAGAAAACAAAGGACTATAATCAGATAGCCTTAAGTGAAATTCTCCTTTGTCACTCAACACCTAACTCTTAAACTATCATCCTAAGTATGTGGACAAACCAATGAGAAACATAGTTAGAATTCTTTTCTTATGGGAGTTTGTCAGAAAACAAAGTTTAAGGGAATGAATTGAGACAAAATAAAACTTAGAAACTCCCAACAAGTAAGACACCAAGGCTAAACTTTCTTCTCCCTATGGAATATAATCTCCTCCTGCTTTTTGTCTTGAAAGCCATCATTAAGCCTTCTCTGAGACAGGCATGATGACACCAAGCTGCCATCCTAGCTACATAAGAAACACAAATAGGAGAGTCATGGTCCAGGGTAGATTGGATAAAATTACATTATGGTAACGAAAAGCCCTATTCAGTTTCTGTAGGTCCCAATATTTTTTATTAATTACTGCTGTAATTCTCAAATTTTATTAGAGTATGTATAGGTATTAAAGAGTCAATTAGGGGCCTGGTGTTTATCCTAGTGGTAGAGTGCTTGCCTAGCATGCACGAAGACCTGGGTTTGATTGCTTGGTACCACATATTCAGACAAAAGCCAGAAATGGTGCTGTGGCTCAAGTGATAGAGCTCTAGCCTTGAGAAAGCCCAAGAACAGTGCCCATCCCCTGAGTTGAAGGCCCAGAACTGGCAAAAAAGAGTCAATTAATTCTGACTTTACCAAAATTACTGGAGAGTTGTCGAGTTTTACTCTGTGTGCACCATCAAAATTATGCACCTTTGGAAAATCTAATGGAATATCAAGTGCTTGTATCTTACAAATATAAGAAAACTCTGTATGTGAATATGAAACATGTAATAGGTACCATAGAAGTCTTATGTGTTACATACAGGAAACAAGTAGAGAATTTAGTTGCAACAAGGCAAGGATAATTATCCAATTATGCATTGAATTCTAAGTACATGTTGATTATTAACTTTCTTCAGGGAAATGTGGCAAGAAAAATATAGTGAAATGTAAGTATAGAATGAGACTGCCTTTCACATAATGTTTGAAATTTTCTGTGCTGTTGCTGTCATCCTCTGATTAATTTTATTCTTCAATATGAACTCAGATATTGGTCACTCAGAGTCAAACCTTGCTTAGGTAAAAACAAAGGAAACAGCCAGTCAGCATGAAAATATGTCATTCTTACCCTATGTACTTAAGCAAGAGGGAGGCCAAGAATATTTATGGCTAACTGGAAGTTAGCCACAAAGATTCTCAAGAGTGCTAAATCCCAACGTTAATTAAATTTTAAGTGAGGAAACTGCATTAACTATTCTGTATCTCAGGGCACTGTTTAGTACAATGCCAAGCAATAATTTTCTGACTTTGACCCAAGTGACCCATCAGAATTAATGACATTTCAAAAATTGCTTATTTTCTGCTGTAAGTACATGGGAATCTGGACTGAGTAATTATCTAAATTGTATCAGATGACACTAGTAACACAAAAGAGGAAAGTTCATTGAAAGATCTGGAAGTAATAATTAATTGCAGATTAGAGTAGTTGGATGTGTCATTTTAAATCATCACCATGGGTAAGCTATAACAATATGGAAACATAATCAGATCACATCCATCCTGATTCTAGAGCTAGTCAAATGAAATATTCATGTTTACCTTTAATATAGCCACTTAAAATTATGCTCATTGAAATGAACTACAAGAATGGAAACAAGAGGCTTTTCTAGTGTACAGTTCACAGTTATTTCTGTTTTCTTTCTTTTTCCCTGCTTTGTTTTATTACCTGTTGAGGTATTTGTGTGTGTGTGTGTGTGTGTGTGTGTGTGTGTGTGTGTGTAATTTCTATACCATTTTTTCTTTGTATATAAGTTTATCTGATATAGGGAAGGGAAGGGGAATCACAGAAACAATGGGACAAAGAGTGAATCAATGCAACATTGATACTCACTAGACACTATATGGGAAATTAACCATACAACTTGGGGAAGGAAAGGAGGGAGGAGGTGAAGGGAATTGTAACCCTGCTGTTCTCATCATTTTTACAGTAAAATAAAATAAATAAAAGTCGTAAAAGGAAAAAAAGTCCTAAAAAGAAGGAAGTTGACTTGAAGTTATATTAGAACAATTGAAAATTGTTCCAAGGAATAGTAATAGCAAGATTAAAATTGTATTAAAATACACACACACACACACACACACACACACACACATATATATATATATATATATATATATATATATATATATATATGAAAGAACACTGAATGAATACATTAGCCAAGATAAGACAAACCAGTAGATCCTTGAAATAGGTAAGCAACTAATTATAGCCATGAAATAGAAAGGTCCAATTTACATACCACCAACACACACACACAACTAAATCTATGAAAGTGGCAAGTTTTAGTTAAACCAACATAAGAATAAAGAATAGGTGCAGGGCACAGTGCCTCACGCGTGCACTCCTAGCTACTCAGGAGGCTGAGGATCAAGGTTCAAAGCCAGCCCAGTCACAAAAGGACCTGAGACTCTTCTATCCAATTAACTACTAGAAAACGGGTAGTGGAGGTTGGCTCACGGGTAGAATAGTAGCCTTTAGCTGAAGAGCTCAGAGATAGAGCCCAGGCAAAGTTCAAGCCCCAGGACCCACAAAAAATAAAAATAAAGAATATGTTTCAAAAGCTGGGCAAGGTGGCTTATGCCTGTAATCCTAGCTACTCAGAGGCTGAGATCTGAGGATCAAGGTTCAAAGCCAGCCCGGGCACAAAAGGACCTGAAACTCTTATCTCCACTTAACCTCTAGAAAATGGGAATTGGGGCTTGGCTCAAGGGTAGGACAGTAGCCTTGAAGTGAAGGGCTCAGGGACAGCACCCAGGCTGAGTTCAAGCCCCATGACCCACCAAAACAAACTTGGTTACAAAATAAACAAAAACAAACATAAAGTTGTACATCCCAAAGAATAAAGGTAGAGATGATGCCTTCAGGTGAGCATGGACTAACATGAGAAGAAAAGAATTTAAGTCAAAAGTATATCAAATGTATACCTAGAGGTCAAACAATTAAACAACCCAATAACAAATCCTCAAAGAAACAACCATCCCATTAATAGGCGAGCTATTGGATTAAAAAGAGACATCTCTGGGAAAGAAGTAAGAGTAGTCAAGACAAATGAAGAAATGTTTAGTAACTTTTGCCATAAAAGAAATGAAAATCAAAACTACACTGAGATTCCACCTTACCCCAGATTGAGTGACCATTATTAAGAAAACAAACAGTACCAAATGTTGGCCCAAAGGGAAGGTAGCTGCACTGTTAGTGCGAATGTAAACTGGCTCATCTACTCTGGAAAACAGTATGGAAGTTCCTCTAGAGAAAACATAGAGCTCCTCTATGATCCAGAAGTCTCTCTGGGCATTTGCAAAGCAATCCCAAACAAAGCCATCCTAAAGCTACCAGCACAACCATGTTCATTGCAGCATAATTTACCACAGCTAAGATTTGGAACCATCCGAGATGCCCCTCATTAGATGGATGGATCAAGAAAACGTGGTATTTATACGCAATATAACTATAACCTTTCTATCACCCTGGCAAGAAAATACAATTGAATGGGAGGAAAATTTCTATGCTGCCATAATAAAGAATATCATCTCCCCATTCTGAAGAAAAAATGGACAGTCTTGGAAAAAATCATAAGTGAAGTAAGCCAGACCCCCAAAAATCACATAGGATCCATGTTTTCCCTCACTTGTAATAATTAGTATATGCTTAGCATTTTCTTAGCAAAGAATTACAATCATTCAATAGCTATGTATATATGACCATATAAAATGATATTAAATGAACTCCAAGGAATGGAAAAAAGAGGGTTTTTTGTTTTTGTTTTATGTATTGTATGAAGCTATTTCCTTATTCATTCATTTTTTGTTTGATGTATCCATTGTTATCATTGCTTTTGATTTTGGTACCCTGTGTCTTGTATATATATTTATCTAATTTGGGGAAAGGAAGGGGAATAGCAAAACAGTGAGACACAGGACAAAGGGTGAACCAATACAAAAGCAATGCTCACAAGAAGCTATGCTGGAAATGAACTTTACAACTTGGTAGAAAGGGAATCTGGGAGAGGATAAATGGGAGAAAATAAGGGAGCAAGTGACACTGTTGAAAAGAAATGTACTCATTATCTTACTTATGGAACTGTAACTTATCTGTATATCACCTTTACAACAAAAGAAAAGAAAAGAAAAGAAAAAATTTAAACCAGTGGGATGGGAGTGTGTCCTACTTGGTAGAGTGTTTTCCTAACATGCATGGAGCCCTGGGTTCAATTACTCCGTACAACCTACACAGAAAATCTAGAAATGGTGGTTTTGCTTAAGTGGTAGAGCATTTGCCTTGAGAATGCTCAAGGTCAGTGCCCAGGTCCTGAGTTTAAGACCCAGGACTGCCAAAAAAATTAAGCCAAATGATTTTAAACTATTTTGGCCAATGAGCAATAAATTATAGATTTAGTTTAGTAAAATATGATTTATTGAGCAAATGAAGCAGAGCAAGATGTTTCAGTCTTTGTATAAATTTTGACCTGCTGGCATATGTTTTGCTTTATGAGAAAAATATTTTAAAAAAAGCTAAATTTATCAAGGCTGACATGACAACATACCATAGACAGGGTTGCTTGAACAGCAGAAATTCATTTTCCCACAACACTGAAGGCTGAAAGTTCAAAGACACGGGTCAAGCTGTCAACTCTTTTCAAGTTCTATTGAGGCCTCTCTTCAAGGTTTTCACATGTGTACTCTCTTGACCTATCTTCACATGACTGTCCTTGTGGACATGTGTTATGTGTTTTGATCTCTCCCTACATTTAAAAAAATTATTTTACTTTACTATTATTACAGAGGTGATGACAGAGGGATTACAATGACATGAGGAAGGTAATGAATGCATTTCCCTTCATACAGTGTGTTCTGTTGTCTCACTCTCACCCAGTCCCTCCTTCCCATCTTCACTCATGAGTTGTATAGTTCACTGTCATCAATGTCCAGTGTGCTTTCACCCTTTTCCTCTCTCTTTCTTAAAAGAAAGTCATATTGAGTTAGAGTCTGTTGACGTGGCCTTACTTTTAGATCACATTATAAAGCTGCATCTCATAGTATATTTCAATGCTTACTTTCAATGCATAGTTTGACGTTACAAATTATTCAGTAATAAAGATTCTAGGATGTAAAACCCATGTAAACCTAAATCCAGCATAGAGGCAATCAATTGCTAGAAATTAAGAAATTCCAAATAGAAAGCCAGATTTCAACATCATTTTTAGAGGTGATAGTGATGACAACAAGCAGAAGAATTTAAGGAATGAATCATTACTTCAAAGTCACATGTATGTATACATGTGCCCAAATATCCATGGCAATGAAGAAGTATAAACTAACACAGACTTACAAAAGGGAAAAGGGTCTGTTCATGTCTTTTTTTAGGCTGTCTTTTTAGCTGGTTAACTAAGTGTTTTGCCATGTGGAACCTTTCTCACCTCCTGCTTTTTCCTTTTTCTTTTTTTTTTTCCAGTCCTGAGGCTTGAACTCTGGGCTTGGGTACATTCTGGAGCTCCTTTTAATCAAGACTAGTGCTCTACTGCTCTACCACTTTAGCCACAGCACCACTTCATTGTTATTCTGTGAGCTAAGTGGCAATAAGAGTCTCACAGACTTTCCTGATTTGACTGGCTCCTGAGCAGCTAGGATTACAAGTGTGAGGCCACCAGCACTCAGTTTAGAAACTTAGTTGAACACAATCCCATTTGTTGATTTTCTCTTTCATTTTCTAAATTCCTAGAACTTTGCTCAGAAAGTTCCTTCCTGAGACACGAATTTCCAAGTGAAGTAAATCATGCCTGGATAGATCCTTTCTATTCTCTCCTATGTGAAAGCTAGATTTAATTTATAACTATAAAAATAAACACATACGGGCCGGGAGTTTGGCCTAGTGGTTAAAGTGTTTGCCTAGCATGCACGAAGACCCGGGTTCGATTCCTCGGTACCACATACATAGAAAAAAGCCAGAAGTGGTGTTGAGGCTCAAGTGGTAGAGCTCTAGCCTTGAGAAAGTCCAAGGACAGTGCTCAGGCCCTGAGCTCAAGCCCAGGACTGGCAAAAAAAAAAAAAAACACATACAAGTTATATTCAATATTACACAAATATATAAAATAAAATAATATTTGCAGGGGACAATTTTGATGCTATAATTCCTTAAAAAATCTAACCCACAATTCCACAAAATGAATTTCAAGAAACAGGTACTGCAAAGTTGTGGGAGGAGACACAAAAGGAGAAGGGACAGATGGACAGATGAATGAAGAGAAAAAAGCAGAAAAGAGCATAGTCATAGTCATAATATTAATTACATACAATACATAAAAAGGATAATCAAAAAGAGGAGTTGGCTTTTGAGGATGGGAGAGAATAAGGAACGACGTAACATGAATGCAGATGCATTATGCTTATAAACTGGCTTGCTGAATGGTAGCCACTTGTACAACTACTTAAAGATAACTTCAAAAAACTACTGCAACTTAAAGATAATTTAAAAGAGCCACTTAAAGGTATTAAAATACCAAAAACAATGTGTTTCAGAAGGGAAAGGATATACATGGGTACTTGATATTATCAAGGAAGTCCAACAAAAGACTTTAAATACCATTTAGGAAATGGGCATGCTTTATTTTATAAAGTGAATTTATACATGCTTCAAAATACATTATGAATATTTTATAGTGATCAGTAGAGTAGGAAGAGTTAGTACATTAATCAAGAATATTTTATTGTTCAAATGCCTCTAGGACAGGCTGTATAATACAGTCAGTACATGTTATACATTCTAAGCTCTTTCAACAGTAATAGAATACTCCACCACTGAACTCCTCCATGCATAATACATGCAATAAACTCATTGAGATTTAAAATCATCTGTAGGCTGTGAATTTATTCCAATGGAATACTTTTTTTTAAAAAAAATGTAGTTACATTTAAACTTTAAGCAGTCGGCTTGACAATCTTGAGCGATTAACCATCCATCCCATTACACCTCCGATAGTCTTTGTATCCCATTAATAAATGTGCTTAATGAGAATGATTTTACAGTAAACAAATTAGTTCAACATTGTATTGTTAAGCTATTTTGCTATCACGTTGTCCAAAGTTTCATACTAAAACTCTGTATTGACCCAGGCACTGGTGGCTCATGCCCATTATCCCAGCTCCTCAGGAGGCTGAGATCTGAGGATCCTAGTTCAAAGGCAGCTAGAGCACAAATGCCCATGCGACTCTTACCTCCAAAATGGTATAGCTCTAGCCTAGAGCGGAAGAGCTCAAGGACAGTGTTGAGACCCAGAGGTCAAGCCCCACACCTGCCACAAGTCCCACACCTGCACAACCAGTGACAACAACAGCAAAAACCTCCGTTGTAAGCCAATCTTTAAATTTCTAAAGGAAGAACTGAATATTTGATAAGATATGGATCAGTGGATCCAAATACAACAACATACCGTATCAGTGTTAGAATGAGAAGATGAAAAGTGAGTGACCTTTTCTAATAAACATTAAGTCCTTCTTCACATTAAAATGTTACATATTTTATGCTCACAGATTAGGCTATTTTATTTAAAAAGCAGTCATTGGTTTAGAGGAGATCTTTCATACATAATCCCTCAGGACATTTATTCATGTTCTAAGAGATGCACAAAATTTCTCCATTAAGATTGAGGTTTGGAGAAAAAAATCAATTTTCTCACAATTGTGTGATCTCTTCAGTTGTATGTCCTGATATATATCTGTGACTTTTAACTAGAAATATACATAAGTGTAGACACTCATTCTGTATCATTAGCATTACCTAAGAGTGTTCAACTTGATTTAGTTTGACTACTGCATTTAGGAGAAAAGTTTTCCAGTTAGCTGAGGTAATCCTGTGAATGCTTCTTTTCAAAAATACCATTGTGACCTAAGTGATATCTTTCTTTATTTTGCCTACCATCGGAACATAGATGCAACTAAAGGACAAAGGGTTTAGGAGAATCACAGATTGTGTTTGAGAAAAGAAGCTAACATGCTCTTTGGGGTGTAAATACAGTCCAACCATTCAATTTTTCTTTGTGCCTTTCAAGAGAGTTTCAAGTTCAATAGGCCAGCAAAAACCATTGACCCCACAGATAGTGTAGTATTATCCTGTATAGTGTGGATCGGACAAATAGAAATAGAAATGCTTCTGATATACGATTACGAACATGAAATATGTGACAGTGTGAGAAAATGGGAAGCAAGAAAAGAGGTTCATAACTGTAGTCTGAGTTGAAATTGTTGTATTACATGCTTATCACAGTCCTATTCTAGCTAATGTTATAATTTATTACATTTAGGTTTTCACAGACTTACATTGAGAGTAGTTCAGCAGTTTAGGAAGCCAAAAATAAAACTCATTGTATAAATATTTTGACCTTTAAATCAGTAAAACCAGTCTTTTGAAAACTATGACAAAAATAAGAAGAAAACTATGGTAAATTGCCCTTTTTGACAACTTCTCATGGGCATGTCTCACACAAACTCTGTCTCTTTGAATGCCTGAACTGCGTGTGTTTGGGTTTTAAGGTTTCCAGAATATTTCAACCTCAAAACAACAGACTCTCTCAAGATGGTATCTTACTATTATGTCCTCCAAAATAAGGGGTTAGAA
This sequence comes from Megascapheus bottae, assembly GCF_031878675.1. Classification (NCBI taxonomy): domain Eukaryota; kingdom Metazoa; phylum Chordata; class Mammalia; order Rodentia; family Geomyidae; genus Megascapheus; species Megascapheus bottae. The sequence goes on from NC_143523.1 coordinate 35,165,435, forward strand.
AAGGAATGTGGACTTTTCTTTCCCTCTCTCTTACTAAGTCCAGCCTTCCACATGGGAGCAGTCACTGTTTCCTAAATCCTACCACTGATCTTATTATGTGGGATGTGTGGGTTTCTCTTGTAGCTATAACTGTGAATCTATAGCCAGGGGTATTTTACGTTATACTGATTTTTGTTTGCTTTACCATATGAGGGTGTGTGCCCTCCCAAGAAGCCAAGGATAGATTTAGTGCTATTTGCTACTTTCCTATTGCTTCAGTTGCTCTCTGTTTTATTGCTGTTCTAATACCCATTTGTGACTCCTGATGCACTTTCCCCTTTCCTGTCTTTCAACATCAAAACAATGGATCCTGTCTGTGCCCTCACTGTTACTCAATAAATAGTCCTTGCCTGTTTAAAACAAAACAAAACAAAAAAATGGATCCTTCTAATCTGCCATTTCCTAAATTTACCTTCAGGTTTTAAGAATTGATATTTTAAGACAAATCATGTTATAAAGCACTATCATGTTAGTTTTTCTGCAGAAGTCATTCTTTGGCTCTAATATACAATAGATTACTATGGACAATGCAAATAGCGTTTGAACAGTCATTTTGCTGATGGTAAAAGTTACAACAGGCAAATAGAACTTCCTCATATACATTTGAAATAATCTTTATCATGCAGTGTTTTTATAAACGACTGTGAAACATTGAAATATTTGGGGAACATTGCTCATTTTCAAAACTTTCTACACATTTAAATGTTTTTAGTCAATGAAGTTTGGCATTAAAGATTAAATATGTTATGTAAATTTGCTGGAGTCTGGAAAGGTTAAAATAGTCTCAGTTTATAGCTTAAGAGTTTACACTGCTTTCTGACCAAATAGAAATACAAATAAAAAAATGCAAATCAACTTACCCAATGCAGTAGAAATATTATGTTTTCTGAAATATTAGGTTTCTAGTTAAATAATCAATAATTTGTAAAAGAAAACACATGTCAAAGTGAAAATTTATATTACTTTAGATAAACTTCTATTTTATTATGTGAATATCTATCCAATGTTATTATTTTACCTTTACTTCTCAAAATGTCAGTTTATTTCATGTCCTCAGGCACAAATGATACCTATTGAAAAGAAAAACCAAGTTCTCCAAAAATATTTGCCTTTCAAAGGGATTTAAATATTCATATGCTTCCTATGATCCTCTTTTCAAAAAAATCTAGAAATAGTTTATAATGAGAAATATTTTAATGCTTATAATAAATATATAACCTTTGTAAGGCATTCATATTTGGGAGTCAAGAGACTACTAACATTTTTGGCATTAAAGAAAAGGAATATGCCTTTCCTTTTCTTGGATATGTCCTTCACTGTCTTCTTAAGAGTAGTCAGCTTGTATTCTCAAAAAATTCGTATGTTGAAATCCCAATTTCTAATATTTCAGAACTTGATAGTACTCAATCAAATGAATATATATATTTATATATTGGTGATATGTTAACAAAGAGTTTAAATGGGTATGTTCTGATTCAATTTTGTCTTATAGAACAAGAGCATCCTCCAGTATATACATATGTCCATGTCTGAACATATGTTCAGACCAATGTTACTGTGGTTCATAATATTAAGGAACAGACATACAAGCTAAAAGGAGAAAGGTTTACATGAAGAAATCCAACCAGCCAATGCCTTGTTCTTCTAGCCTCAAGAATTGTGAGAATATATGTTTAAGTGATTTAAGCCACCCACTTATTCAAGAGTATTTCTTATATTAACAATAACAAACTGACTTATTGAACTATAAGCATCATACTTCTAGGACTAAAACAAACAAACAAATAAGGCAGTCCGGGAGTTTGGCCTAGTGGTAAAGTGCTTGCCTAGCTTGCATGAAGGCCCGGGTTTGATTCCTTGGCACCACGTATACATAGAAAAAGCCAGACATGGTGCTGTTGCTCAAGTGGTAGAGATCTAGCCTTGAGAAAGCTCAAGGACAGTGCTAAGGCCCTGAGTTTGAGGCTCAGACTAGCAAACGACAACAACAAAATGAAAAAAGCAAAAATGCAACTACTTCTCCATTATAGGAACAGCAGTTGTAATGTGACTGTCTATGTCTTTGATCAAACAGAGTTCCTAAAACCCAAGACCTCCTTAGAATCTATTTATTTGTGGCTCTTTCTCTGCAGTGACTAATCAAAGGTTCACTAGATAATTTTCAGTCAAAATCCCTGTTTGTCCTTTGACAGATCCTCATAACAGAGCTCAAACCTAGGTAGACACTCCTGTATTACACAACTGCATGAATCAGTCTCCAGTTTTTTGGAATCTCTCATTGTCTGGGCACTGTACCAAATGGCTTCCATTCATTGTTCTGGCATGTGCTGTTGGCTAGCCAAGATATAATTCCCAGCCATTGGACTTGTTCAGAGCATAGCAAAGGCTCACTAAAGGTATAAGACGGTGTGTAGCAATGCATGCTTATAATCTGAGTCTGGCAGCTATCCAGGCTTTAATGTCTGTAAGCAAAATTGATGTTTTTGCCAAAAGATACAGTGAAAGGCTTCAAATTTGTATCATTAAGCATTCAATCCTAAGTAATTTTAGTGGTCAATAACTAGGAAACTAGGTCAAAGCTAAAAGTTGAGTATCAGAATAAACCAGAAATTGCTAAGCTATTCACATATTGCTTTTAAATTTCCATCATTCTGAGTCAACAGAAGAGAGAGCAAAACACAGGTATTATCTTCTTTTATTCTGTCGTGGTTTTCCTTTATTCTAGAGGTGGTAGAAGGTTGTGGAAACGACAGAAACATGTTCTTTCTTCAATTTATATTTTTCAGATATTTCTTGGTGTTTTAAGAAATAAACAGTACACTTTTGTCAAGGTACTTACTCCTCACTACATACTCCAGGAAAAGAAAAAGTAGATGCAACAAGCAATCTCACAGGCACATTTTGAGTCTATATCCAAACATAGCAGGTGTATTTGAAATGTATGTGCAGCTATATATATATATATATATATATACATATATATATATACATACATATATATGTGTATAATGCTAGCTTTATCAGATAGCACTTTTTTAAATTCTAGCAAGATTTCTAAACTGGATACAAACTAAGACAATATTAAAGGTGTTGGGGCTCCCCCTAATGATCATGCAACCAAATCAAGACCATTTTTGCTTGTAACAGATGCATTTATTCATACCTCAAATACTCTTAAACAAGTTCATCTACCTACACCTGCACTTTTCTCAGTGTATGCAAATAGCTCAGTGACCTGGATTCTGAATGTCCCATGGGAACAGCCATTGCACTATGTTCAGAACTGAAATCATTGTGACAGCACTTCTCTAAACCTGCTTCTCCGCTTCACTTCTCTCCCTTGGTGGGTTCCTGCTGTTAGCACAGTCAACAACTAAGGGATTCTCGTAGTATCTATCCAATGTGGTCCTCTATCATTAAGAGGTAGCTTTTTGATCTCTACAGTTACAAACCCACCCCTGATTCTTTTCCTTATCATTACCTTGGGCTCATATTCTGTGTTATACTTGGTCATGTTTTCTTCACATTAATAGACATTCCAATATTTTTTGCTTATATGAAAAACGCTTATCTGGTCCATCATATTACTACTTTCCTGATGGTCACGGAGGTGAAATAATTGATCATGTAACAGCTATGATGGATAGAAGAATAGGAGATAATCTTTGCTGATTTCTCTTTTCAAAAAAACTTCAAGTGTATTTTATTCTTTTGTAAAGTAGCTGTCATTATGAGTTTTATAGACATTCATCTGACATTAAATGAGGGACTGAAACTTCTACCAAAGAGATGAGACAATAACAACTTTGGAACAATGTAATATTCTTTTTTTGCCAGTCCTGAAGCTTGAACTCATCCTGGGTACTGTCCTTGGACATTTTTTGCTCGAGGTTATTGCTCTAGTACTTGAGCCACAAAGCCACTTCCAGCTTTTTCTGTGTATGTGTTACCTCCAAATCTAAGCCAGGTCTTTGTGCATGCTACAGAAGCACTAGGATACACTCCTGGCCCCAATATAGTGCTTCTGAAATCAAATTTTAGTAGTTTTCATTTCTGATTAGTTTTTGCATGCTTATATTAATTTCAACATACAGATAATTTCTCCATTTTCTAACATTGATTTGTTTGTCTCAATATGACATGTGGAATATTCGTTAAATTGCCTATAGTTGCCCTAAGGATCTAAAAGCTTCATCTGTTTCCCTCTCCCATGGGCTCTTATCTACTTCTCATTATGATGACATACCAATAAAAATCACAACAATAACTACTAGGTAGTCCTTATCTTTACAATATCAAGAGGATATCTGTGTTTACCTAAAGGTGGTCTTCTCAAGTTCAAATAGTATTTTGGCATTATTATTTTAAATTGCCTAACTCACAAGGACTCATCCATTATTTATATTATTGTGATGTAAAAGCAATACATGTTTAAAATAAATCACACATTAACATTTGAATTTCCCCTAGCAAGGCACACATAGTTTTTCCCAGTGGTACTCATGACAGCAATCTTTTTTCCCTGTGGGTCATGCAAACATGAACAAAAATAATTTATAACTTTGTAGTCTGCTGTGTGCAAAGGCTATATTTGGTAGGTTAGATATATTAAATTAACTTCTGTAATGTTTGTTTATTTATTTGTTGTTAAGGTGGTGTTCTAACTATGTTGATCAAGGTAGCTTGGAATTCACTATGTAACTCACGCAGTTGTCAGTCTCATTATTTTCCTGTCCTGGCATCACAGGTTGTGGGATTGCAGATGTATGCATTCATGTATGCATTCCAAAGACAACATTGAAGTTAGTATTATTTTCTTCCCATTTTTCCCGTTTTACATATTTTCTTTTAAATTCTTCTGGACTGGGCTATGAGAAAATAGGAAACTTAAGGGAGAATGATAACTAACGTAATGGTTTCACATTAAGGTGTTCTACCCATTTCTAGTTGGTTCAAGATGAAATATGGTCCAGGAAATGGAAATGAAAATTTTTCTTTGTTAAAAGAAAACAGGAGATAGGATTCTTTCTTTTGCCTAGAAATAGCCACACAGAATTTGTTGCTAGGGCTATTCTTTCTCCAATTCATATTTTGGAACCTCTGTAAAGGATCAGTTAGCTGTAGATGCATGGTTTCCAGGTTCTCTATTCTGCTCTGATTCTATGCCAACACCATACTAGCTTTATCACTATGGCTCCGTAATATGTCTTGAAGTTAGCGACTAATTTCAAGTCTCTAGCTTCGCTGTTGCATTTCTTTACCATTTTGAAACGTTTGTAATCCTACAGTCCTAGGATTTTTTCCCCTAATGAAAATGAAAGATCTCATATGATTTTCTTTAGATAGTACTGTATCTGTATATCAATTTAAATAGCATTTTATAAATGTTAATTCTCCCAATCTATAAATATAGGAGTTTTTCCATTCCTCAATTTAATTCCTTTCTTCATTGATTTATAATTTCAGTTATCAAAGTTCTTAATGCTTCACTGTCCTCCTCTCTCCCTGCTACCTCTTACCAATCTCTACTATTGTCTCCTGTATCTCTGTCTCTGTCTTTTTTTCCATCTCTCTCTGTCTCAATCTCTGTCACTGTCTTTATCTCTTTCTGTGTCTCTGTTTCCTTACCTTCTTTCTCATATACTTCCATGTGCGTTATATTTTATAGGAGAATGACTAATAGGGTTATTTATTTAGTTGAAGTGCTGATCTTCTGGAATTTTGTTTTCTCGAATAATATGGCATTCAGCTTATTTGTAAAAATTGTGATTAACATTCAGCTTTCCTTTAAATAGACACTGTAGACTACATAAAAAGAAATTTATGAAGAAATGATGATTTGTAGATTCTGATTCAAGCAGCTTAAACAATAAGGAATAGGAAGATTATTAAATAAAGTCTAGTTAATTATGCTCGAAATTTCTACCATCCAGCTAAATTTATATTATGAAGTCCCGTATCTGTGCTGTTGTCAGTGTTCATGAGAACATATAATATCAGAACAATCATAACTTTGAAGAAAAAGACAGTTTCACACTTGAATTTATGTCTAAAATTGGCACAAATTGGTGTTCAAATATTATATGCACTAATATAGCACACAAACCAAAAACTGCTTTCATTATCATTATATGCAAATTAGTTAACTTTGGACTTTAATTTCTGCATTAAAGACTGCACATTCTCTTGCCTATTGTTCCCTTATGTTAAAATTCACATTTCATTATGTATGTAAACAAAAGTGGAGCATTTGAGAAAACCTATCCTTGATGTAGAATTGGACTGGAATGTTTCAAAATCTCAAGAATTTCAGTTGATCCAACAGTTGAAACTATTTCAAAAGTAACAGGGAGACTTGAATGAATGGTTTTCAATTTCCTGAACTTAGAAGGAATGTGCTACAGTGCATGTCTCTTCTTTTTAAAATGAGAAACTGCTTTATAATAGAGTCTGCGTGCTCAGGCTGGAACAGCCCTGAGATTTCAAAGTTTTAGTACGATAAACACCTTACAGTTCCCATCATTTTGGAACTCCGAAGGAGTACTTAACAGTGAGGAGCTTAATCATGGGTAAAGAATTAAAATGGCTTGGTGTTAATTTGAGTTTAATGATGTTCAAGCTGTACATGAAGCTGTAATTGCTTTTGCATTTTTCCCTGTCACATGTATAATCATTAAGAATAAGCTATTTGTATCAATGTTTCATAATTGATTCTATCCCTATAAATTGTTTCCCAATTAAGATTATTGAAATGAGAGGAAGCTACTCAGAGCACTTATATACATTTTTCCAACTAATTTCCAATAGCAAAATTAAATGTGGTTACATTTAACTAACTAGAATGACTCCTTTTGCAGCTACTTTTCCTTTCATGTCAATGAAAAAAGATCTTTTGTGGTGGAAACATTTGAAGATTATAACAAGGGTTTGATAGCTGTGAATACAAAGTAACTAGCAGAAAAAGTAGTATTTCAATAACAAATGTGTATATAAAGTTTTGGAGAGAGCAAGAGAAAAAGTGCACACGAAAGAGAGAGAGAATATATTTCTATCATTTTCTACCTGAGAAGCAAATTGCAGCATATTTTGGTTATTACTGTGTTAACAAATACTCTCAAATATCCATGCCTTGAAATGCCATCTGCAGCTGTCCATAAATTTATTGCTCATGGATTCAGGAAGGGCTGGGCTGGCTTTTCTGTTTCTGATCTATATGCTGTGAATAGGAACAATCATAGAAAAAGGATTCAGCAACCAATAGGCTTTACTGTACACCTGCCTGGTGGCTTAGTGCAGACAATTGGATCCTACCCAGTCTCCTTCTGTAGTTCCAGGTGTCTCTATGTGATCTCTCCTACAGTGTATTTTAACATCTTACCTGGTGAGTTAGAAAACCCAACTGGGAATAGCAACAACTGTTCTTCTAGCCTAGAGCTGAAATTGGCAGAAAATTAATCATGTCATCCTCTATGATTTAATATGTCACAAGACAGTGTGCTTCCTTCCATGCAGTCAATAGAACTTGTCACTCCAAGGAGAATTTCATCAAATATACCACCATCACGTCATGTATCTCTCTTTTACCCTGTCTCTTTATAAATGTCTAATTTCATAAAATGTATTTATGTGAATGTTTTTCTGTAATTACAAGAGAATGTACCAGTTTGTTTGAATGCATGAGTCAGTTACATTATAACTTTATCAGTATCAGTAATTATGTTAGAGGAAGAAAAGGAATATCTTGAACATAGATTTGAACATAGATTTGAACATAGATTTAGTATGCTCTGAATAGTTAGTTAAAATTTATATTAGGAGATAATCAAATGCTTTTCCCTTAGAATTTCTCAAGTACTTTTGGACAAAGTGAAAAATAAAAACCTCCACTAATGGGCACTTCAGTTCTGCAAAAGACTTCAGAATTGTTGACACTACATAAAGCCTGCTTGTCTTTTTTCTACATACTTACCATCTCCAAGAAAATATTTAATGTCAATTTGTTATTCCTACATATTATGCTGACATATAGGCATGATACAGTGTCCTGTCAGCTTATTATGAAAAAAAATTCCTCATGAGAATTATTGAAAAATTAAGTGAGCCTTAATAATACTGGAAACATCTTATATACATATGTATAGAGACAGAGGAGAGAGAGAGAAAATTATGGACTTGGGCAATAAAAGCCAATATCAGACTTGAAGTTTTTTTTCTATTTATGTTACTTGTGAGACAAATGTTCAAAGTTATTTTACAGTTTTAGTTGGGATTTTCCAGAAGCATGGAGATGAATAGCATCTGACAAGGTTATGGTTCACTGTTAATTATCAAATCTTCATGAATTAAATATATCCCAATAAAATCTGCTATATCACATTGCTTTCAGTGCTACTAATTAACAAATAGCGAGTGGTCAAAAATGCCCTTCTTGATAATAAATTCAAGAGCAGATCATTTGCTTTCTCATTATTTAAATGGTTATATAAATATTTCTGCTGTTCTGTTTTTAAACCAGCTTCTAAAATAGAAAGATTGAAGTATATAAAATAGTAAATTTCTCCAATTTCTACTTGGCTAGAAGAAAAGTAAACAGTTTTATAGTCTCAGCAGGGATCTTTAGAATATAAAATTTACAGTGTACATTTTTCTTACACTATTCTCAAGAAATGTAGCAAGTTTTACATTTCATGGTTTGCAGCACTAAGTCATGTTCCACCGTCTAATTGTACCCTTTTCTTTTCTTTAAAAATAATTGGCTTTTTTTCTACCACAAGGATTATTTGAGTGTGGAAAAGAATCACCAAAAGGGACCGTTGTTTGAAATTGCAAAGGAATCATGTCACCATGGGAATTTTATGCAATGGCAGCATATCATAGTACTAAGGGATAGTACAATTTTTGATTCATATTTCATAAGATATAAACTTCCCAACACATGGCTTAAAAAGGTGGATCCAAATTACTGAATGTCTCCATAAAGCCTTCTGTGAAAATATACCTGACTTCAAAGACACTTATATTCTTGTTTACATCTGATTAAATAGTTAACTCACAACATTTGAGAACTATCGTGTGTAATGTTGGTCCCTAAATTCTTCCATATGTCTATGGCAAGACTAATTATCACTGTAATATTTTTTCTGCTATAAATCTTAAGTTTATTTTCTTCATTTCACTTTTGAATGTTTATAGACTCAAAATGCTCTCTGGAGTAAACCCATCATGACACACATTAGTAAAACTTTTGACGCAATAGCTGCATTTGGGAGAAAAGACATCTTACGTGCTTCTGAGATATTGGCTGTTTAAGTAAATGATGCTAGATCCTAAAGAGATCCTCTGGGAAACACATGTTTGTGACAGAAAGCCCAAATGTGCTGATTTCAGGCTACCTCTGTGATAAGATAACTTTTTCTAAAAGTGATTTATATGTCTCATAGAAAAAAATTTAGGCTTTGCAAAATGGAAAAAGGACAGTTCATCTGACCATTCAGAGCAAAAGGTGATAATGTGAGCTAAACAATGACTTAAAGAATTCCTCTTCCATATTTCATTAGTTTAACAAATAATCACTTGTCATTTGTTATGTGTCAGGTAGGGCAAAACCACCCTGGAGACTTACCAAAAATAAAACAAAAGGGAAGGATTAGCATGGCTTCTAGTTTCACATAATTCACTCACCATAGATTTTGCAGATTTTTTTGAGTGTAAACAGAATATACTATGGGTTATCCTTCACTTAGTCAATATTTCAATGAATGAAAATGATATTGCATTCATTCAAATGGAGTTGTATTATATTGTATTATATTTAAAGATAAAACATAATAAAAGCTGAGCATATATTATACAAATAAGCCTCTTACTACATCTAATTTTTCTTTTTGTAAGCTATTTTCATTTTGAATATTGTTTATAAGCTTTAATAAAAGTCTTCATCTTTATAATACTTCAGTGAAATGTGAGTTTTTTTTTAATTTATAAAGAAAGGAGCTTATTTCTATAGAGCCTGAGGAACGTCTAGAAGAAAAGCTATTAAAACTCCAACATCTTATATTACCTTACAGGCTAAATCATATCAAGTCGTTTTAACCACTGACCTGGTGTCATAAGAGATTTGCAAACTGGGATATGCCTTCCTCCCGGAAATGCATTGTAAATGAGATGGACAGCTTGACTAGTCATCTTCATACAGTGATGGATAACCTCAAGCCAAGGACTCAGTCTTAGCCACTTTTTTATGTTTCAATTGCCATACTAGTACTTTTTCAATGGCTTCAAAGATTCAATGTCTGAACACTTTGTCAAGTGTCGTGTAGTCTGAATTTGCGTTGAAGTACGTGTTCTTGAATTACTTGGATATGTGGCCATACTAGGCCATCACAACAACAGGCTATCAGGGAAGAGGACCAGAATTCAATGGACTGGGCATGTTCTCTCCAGCTTTCTATGGCTTTTTCATGATTATTCTTCTTGTTGTTTTTTTCTATTAAGACAATAATTGACATACTCACTTGTAAGGTCCACTCCAAGAAGGCTGTTCTGGAAGCCTCCCCCTTTCTTGAAATCACATCGCTGACCACCCCCACCAGTTACCCTTGCCCTCCCCCCATCAGACCATGGGAGGGTCCCAGGCTCTAAGATCACATCCTCATTCAGTATGGCAACACCTCCACTGGCCACGCCTTTTCCCTGCCCCTTCTGTACATAAATTGGGGCCAACCTACTGCAAAGCCCTTTTTCCTTCCTGCCTGAATCTCAGGTGGCAGTCTCTTTCTGCAGTCTACCTTAATTTAAACCTAACAGCAATGACATTGTATGCCAACTCTTTTCCTGTGGCATCATTTCACAGTTATTTCAATGTTTTTCTTCAATCCACTCATGTACTATCAAAAATAATCTCCAGTGCATATTTGGCCTTGCATTAAACTACTTTAGAATACTTTGAGACTGTTTTCACTGAGTACAATCCAACATTGAAATGTTAGTACGATACATAAAACATGACAAATCAAAATCCAGCCCCCAAAACAATTGAATCATTTCCTCTCCCTATGCATATGAACTTTATGCTGTGCCAAAATCTGTGCCATTTCCCATTTGTGTCATTATTTCCATCATTCTGATTTCATAATTCCAATTATTCCCTTGTCTCATTGCTATGTCCCCTCCATTGCCATAAACTAGCTCTGACTATCATCATTATTCTCTCTTCTGTGACATTGCTGCATTTTCTCAGAAGTTTAATATTGAAATTTTAAAAGATAGTATCATGATTATGGTTCAGGAAACTTTTAGAGCAATTCTGAGTATGCTGAAAGTGACATTTGGGTTTATATTTCCAGTATCCAACTTACTTTTGATGCATTTATTAAAGTGAAGTAAGTTCACAAGTTCATGCTTAACTTTCAATTTGACATGATGGAAAAGCCACCAAAATCAAAAGGTTGGAAGTCCTTTTGTTCAGGTTGTACCATTTAAGAAACTATAGCATTCAAGAAACTCGTGTTTAGATGTCAGGTTATTCTATGTAGGAACTATAGTAGTCTAAAATAATTTCGTGTCATTTGTCTTAACTCATCCAGGTAGTTCGAACAACTGAAAGAAACAACTGTAATAACTCATCCAGATAGTTGTAATAACTGGAAGAAAATATTATCTTTTGTGGTTTTTCATATTATGTCATAAAATAGGATTACTTACAGAATCAAATTTTTTGAAAATAAAACACAGAAAAATTAAAACTAAGAACAATTACAAAATGTGTTCTATTTGCAGGAGGAACTGTGTATGTAATAGGAATAGAGATGGTGTGTGTAGAAAATTAATAGTTAAGATGCTGAGTGATCCTGAATCCTCTGATAATGTATTTGCACTTTGCAAAAAAGCCAGGAAGCTATTAATGAGATGGGATACACACTTATTCTCACAGATTAAAGTTATCACTATCTCGTATGATAACTTTAATTTTTCTGTAAGAGAATTAGTTGGACCCATTCGTAAGTAAAAGGCATGGCTTCCAAAATTCAGATATAATATAAAATTGTTTTTTAAAAAAGATGGTTGCTCTGTTTTAGTGAAGTGTTCTTACTTGTTAATGGTAGAGAGCTGCATTTTTACTTACATTTTTTCAGATCTTCGTGTATTACACATTGGTTTCATTAGGTATCAATGGATGTCTTTCTACTTAGGTGGCAGAATTAAGACAAAGGCCATGCCATCCAGCTCCTCACTATGAGTTTTGGTCATTGTTCAGATTGATAGTTCCCTCTGAATTTATGACATTGAAAGGTAGCTTGAAGAAAGGAAGCGAAAAGAGTTTTGCTGATGCTGAAATTGTTTCTGGTTTTTCTTCTCTCAACCTGATGCATTCTCTTCAATCAGTCTGATTTTGACTTGCCACTAATACTTGAAGTATTTTAAGTATACAGCTTCTTTCTCATATAGTCAAGTGTGTAGTTTTTAAAGCACGTAGAGAAATTTTCTCATCTGAACTAAATGATTAGACAAGGATTGTTTGCCTTGACATTTAATCAGAATTCAGAATGTTCACAGTTCCTAAACACAGCGTTGCTTGCTTGTCAAGATAGTGGCCATTTTCAAACTGTATTTCAATTCAACAAATCAGATTATGAATTCAATGCACCATGACCAATGTCAATGTCACTCCTTCCATTATTCTTCCCATCTTTTCTGATCCATATGTATTATATACACATATAATACCAATATATAACATAGTCTTTAAATAGCTATACAAAGAAGTTGCCATTTATAAAAGCAGTTTCTGACTATAGTGTATCTTGACCAGGGTCAACCATTTCATCCAATCCTCCATTCCTCTTCTCGCATTCTTCTTAATTGTGGATTTATATCCAATTCTTGACTACATTCTTCCCCTCTTCTCCTCCACTTCATCTGTCTGTCTCTTCCTCTACCCCACCCCTTTGGGAATACGTCTTCCCTGGTGTTTTATTTTGCAGAACTTTGACTTTACCTTTCTAAGGAATGACTTATTTTAAATTCTCCCTTTACTCTACCAGTTGAATCTTCAATTAATTCATTTGTATAAAATTTCCATAACATCCAATGTATTTGTTTACGAGATAAATGAAGCTTCCATATATATATTATATGAATATATAATTCATAATTTGTGAATACAATTAAGTCTAATTGTTTATTTTGAAAAAATGCTTCTGCAAAGATGTCCCATGTGTTATTCTTACTATTAATAAAATCAGCTCTTTTATCTTATACAAAAGGAAAAATTTACACATTGCATTTTTAATTCATATACTGGCCAGATGCATTAAAAAGATTCTGGCAAATATAGAAACATATTATATACAAAAATATTTTATTGAGGGAAAAAAGCAGCTCATAGTAGCTGTTATTTCATAAGATTCCAGATGTACATTTTTTATATTTTCATATATTCAGGCACAAACAAAAGCTAAATATGGCAGAAAAATGTTCAAAATTTTCCGACATTTATACACAAAATTGTTAGATTAAGAAGTTAACACAGAACAATTTCATCTAATAAATACATTGTACTAAAGCCAAAATGATTTTTATTAAGTATGTGACAGGTACCAGAAGAATTTTTCTAAGCAGACAACATTTCTCAAACTTAAATTTCATGTTAGTTCCAAACAATTCAGAAAAGTTGTTCCCAGAAATTGTGAACAGTCACCTCTAGGCATGTCATTGCCGAAAGGCTCTACTGTAAACTGTCCAAGCTAAAGGAAAAGATCAACTGTCAGTATGACTCACTTAGAAGGACTACTACAATTAATTTAATTGAGATGAAATAATAAAGAATGAAAAGTTTGTACGTTAAATTCATTGCTTTGGGACCTTGCTAGACATGGTGATAAAAAGGAAAAAATTACATAAATGAAACATAATAATAAAAGGACAAGAAAATGATGGCAGATAAATTATTATCCTAGGAGATTGATTTCAAACCATCCTTGTCCTCAGTGCTCAATTCAGCCTGTGCCCTGTACAGGATACATAAGGTTAGGAACAGAACCTCCTGTCAGACTCCCCTGATGCTACCAGAGCTCAACAGTGTCAAGTCTAGGGGTCAGTGTCAAGCTCTTAAAATCTGTCAACCTCTGTGTATCAATAATCCCATGACCAGACATTGTCAATTAATGCTTGACAATTTCCTCCAAGAAAATAAACACTTTATTATCAGTGTTCTAGTCTTTATTGGAATATTGAAGTCCTAGTAAACTAACTCAACTTCACTTTGACCATCTATTGATACACTGAATTTTAAGGGTAAGTACCAGTAGCTCATGCCTATAATCCTAGCTACTTGGAAGACTGAGTACAGGAGAATCACTGTTCAAGGACATCCAGAGCAGGAAAGTTTGCCAGATCTTTTCTCAACCATTAACTGCACACAATGAAGTGTATCTGTCATCTCAAGATACTGGTATATGGAAATTAAAGGAATCATGGTTCTGGGCCAGCTCAGGAAGAAAATGTCATTAAGATTGCTAAGTACTCTAAGTAACTTTGGGGCAAAAATGAGAGAGATAAAGTGGTGAGGAGGGAAGGAAGGGGTGACATTGTCCCCCCAAATGAGACACATGTATTAATAATCTGATTTATGAAATGATAACCTCTATATACAATACCTTAATAATAACAATAATATTTAAGATTCCTCTCCAATAAAGAAAGCTGGTTGCAGCAGTATACACATGCCAGTAAATTAGGAGGCCTAAGTATAGATGGTTCGATGCTCAGGTACATGCTAGAATAAGAAACATTGAGAGCTGAGGCTCAGCAGTAACATGCATGAGGCCTTGGGTATAAACCTCAGTACTATAAAAACAAAAGGATTAAAGTATGTTTGTAAAACTTTACTCAGTATGCCATTTAGAGTGACTAATACCATACTCAGGTCTTCCAATGAGACCTTCCCACTTTTAATATAAGTTGGTTTAAACAGGGACAAAGACATGAGAAGGGGTATCAATGTGCTAGAAGTAACACACCTACTGCCTGATGAATGTAACTGTAACCCCTCTATACATTATCCCAACAATAAAATAATGTTTTAAGTGCTTGTAAAAGAGCTAAACAATTTTATATTTTGTTTCCTCCTTGTGTATTCATGCATGTGCACACACACATATATAGCTTTACATTAAAATTTTTATTCAATACTTATTGACTCTTGTTTTTGTGCTAGACAAAATAATATGATCTATGAAGGGAAATTGGGTAAAGCAAGGTTAATATATGGATACTCACAGAAGAGTTACTTCCTACTTCATTTCACAAATTCATTAATGGAAACAGAGTTCAAGCATATTAACATACTAAATCAGTTGTAATTAAGCAACTAGCAGAACATTGATGAATAATATAGATGTTTTCAAATTAAAACACAATGATAATAAGAGTAGCATTTGGTAATTCTTAATTCCAGGGGCAAGATATTGTGCTTTAGGGCCTTGTGTATAATATTCAGTTATCCAATAAACATTTCTGAGTACTTATTCAATATTAAGAATCAGTATTTCTAAATAGTTCCCATGCATTTTAATGTATTTTAAATGGAAAATCCCACATTTTATTAATATCAGTAATGATTAAGTGTACCTTCCCTATGCAAGTGCTTTTGATTAATGTTTTTTTTCTTCTATGTCATTGGTTACTTCCCATAGTATGAAATGGTAATTGAATAAAATTTGTATGTCACACAACGCTCTGGTATGAGTTCTGTCTATAAGAATTCAGTGGTTAGAGCAAAAAAAAATCATAAATATCAGATTTTCATTTGGATCCCAGTTCCTTTATGTTCACTGTTTGCTAAAACATAATAATTTTGCTATCTTTGCTCTTTAAAATCATTTCATATTTATTTAAAAGATATGAGAGAATAGGTTCCGGGAGTTTGGCCTAGTGGTAGAGTGCTTGCCTAGCATGCATGAAGACCCGGGTTCCATTCCTCAGGTACCATATAGTCATAGAAAAAAGCTGGAAAAGGTGCTGAGGCTCAAGTGGTAGAGCTCTAGCCTTGAGAAAGTTCAAGGACAGTTCCCAGGCCCTAAACTCAAGCAAAAAAAAAAGATATGAGAAAATATAAAGAATATTTTATTTAACTATTTGAGAATAAATTAAAGAGTTGTTATTGTTTTATTCATGAAACCTCTGTATTTGTATTTCATATGATAGATATTTTTGCACAGCTGATGAAGGCACAAAAATATGAACACTTTAAGTCTCATAAGTATACAAACAATAAGCTTACCAGGTAGAATTATAAAAAACAATTTGTAGAACTCAACTAACTCAACAAGAAAGAGTTCTTGAGATTTTCATGAACAGAAATAATAAATATAACAATAAATATGAGTAAATATAGATGTAGTTGGGGTACAGATTGATGCCACTAATGAGCCCTTGCCTAAGCTATTGAAGTCTGATTCAAGCCCTAACACTGAGAAAAATAATGACTTCCAGCAGCTCATGCAAAATATCTAGAAACAGAAAAGCCTATCATTTGATAACTCAAAGATTAGAGTCCAGTTGGGCAACACAGTATTAAAATATATATGTTGAGGAAGTGGTTGTCAGTATGTGATGGAACTCTTCCAGTGAGAGTTTGAGACAAGCTTGCCACAGTTGTATCCAGTGGAAAGGAAAACCCTAAGTGCAAAGAGTAAGTCTGAAAATAAATTTGAAAATACTTTCTGCTAATATGGATATATCTATACTTGCATTTAAGAATGGTAACAAGATTGGCGATGTATACAACACCTTCTTACATTGTGAGGTAGTTGACTCAAACCTTACCCATGTCACATAGAATAGAAATACACTGAGAAGGAAGAGAGGGAAAATGACTCCCTCTTTTGGCTACCTGAGATCAACATTGTCCTGAGGCAGTATATTTTTTCCTATTACGGCCAATAATAGGAAGGCTTTTGATAGCACCGCCTATAAGGGACAAGGTACAAGTGAAATTTTCCTCATATCTGCTACTTTGTTTCATATACTATGTGCAAAAAGATCACTTAAATAAACAACCTCCTCTAATACCAATTGTGCCTTAATATTTAAGAGTTGGTTAACGCTACACTTATCTTTGTTGATTGCTGGATAGGCAGCAATGCCAAAGGCATCCTTAAGAAGAGGTCAATTTTGTCTTTTACGTATAAGAAGGCCTTAGTGGAGGTATGGTTTATGTTGTAGAGCACTAGCCTTGAGCAAAATCGCTAAAGGACATGCACAGGCTCTGAGTTCAAGGCTGAAGAACTAATTCACACTGTATCAATTTTAGTTGTTGGGTTTTCACAAAAGAGAGTTCTAGAAGTCAATTACATTCTTAGATTATACAAAATTTCTGCACCTATTAAAGTACACACCATATAAATAGAAAGCACTGAATTAATATTAGATGACAAAACAAACTGAAACAATCAAATGAAAAAAAAACACTTAAGTAAATGAACAACAACAACACAAGCCTGTAATTTTTGTCAGGAAAAATCAAAATGTTCAATGAAAAGACAAAACCACCCATGTAATAGTGCATGCCTGAACTCTGAAAGCTTTCACAGAGCCATAATATGATAAGCATGAATATTCATTTAATCAAAATTATGACATCCTACTTCTAGAGGCTGAGCATTCACAATGGTGCATGTGTATGATAGGGTCCGGATAAAGGAAGGAAACTGAAATCTCTTCTTCCAGTGGGAAGCCAATAGACAAATCCTATTAATAAAACATTTAAAACAGTAACATAAGCATAAGCTTTAGATATATGGAGTGGTTTAAAAAATCCGCTAATAGAGCCAGAAGTGGTTGCATCTGTGCAACAGGAAGAGAGCTTAGGAACACACACACGAAATTGCATTTTTAAAACAAACGTAATGGAACCATTTGTCACCACATTACATGAAAATGTAACTTGGATTAAAACAAACATTAAATAGGAAAATTCTGCCTATATTGAAATGGAAATGCAATTATTTGCAAACATCAGTTTTTCCAAGTTTCTTTTACATTTATTTCAGATTTAATTATCTTACACAGATATGTAAGCTTCATAGATTTGCTGAACATTTTCCTTGCTGAACATTTAATAACAAAAATTATAATATTTATTATCTTGCAGATGGCAAAAACATTTTGAACTATAAGGCAAAG